>NC_039284.1:6261826-6339519 GCF_003368295.1 Carassius auratus
AACCACACACACACACACACACACACACACACACACACACACACACATATATATATATATATATATATACACACAAATATATATATATATATATATATATACACACACACAGTCTATGCGTGGTTTGCCTGGGATCAAAGCATGCTGAGTTGGCAAAGCACGCTGAGACGAACGCTTTCTGCGGCCGAGGATCCACCTCCATCCTGGAGCTTTCCATTTTTTCCCGATCTCCATGAAGAAATCGCGAGATCGTGGAACCACCCCTATTCCATCTACCTCTTCAGCCCCGATTCTCAGTATTATGGCAATGTCACAGGGCTTGAAGAGTGGGGTTATAGAGTGATTCCTTGGGATGAACAGACGCTTGGGTGCTGTCTCCTGGTATGGCATCGTCTCTACAGACTCCAGCGTTGCCCACTAAGCCATTAAAAACGAAATCTATGCTAGTGGGCAAGGGTTATGTGGCAGTAGGTCAGGCAGGGGCATGCTTTCACACTTTGGCAGTCCTCCAGGCATATCAGGCTGACCTGCTGAGAGATGTAGATGAGAGAGAGGGGATCAAGTCCGAAGATATTGCTGATCTCTCCCTCCTCACCAAAGAGACCGATTGCGCTATTGGGCAGTCTATGGCAGCCTTGGTGGCCGCGGAAATGCATTTGTGGCTGACCCTGTCTCGGATAAGAGAAGAGGAAAGGGTCTGCCTCCTGGACGCCCTACTTCAGCCTTCTGGCCTGTTTGGTGACACAGTCAACACTGTCGTCGACAGGTTCCAGGAGGCGTGTAAACAGGCGGCGGCGTTCCAGAGTTTCCTCCCTCATTGCTCTCGTGGGTCATCTGGGTGGGAGATGCCCATGTCACAGACCAGCTCCTCATACCGTGTGGCTCAAAAACAGAGTCGGGGACTTCCAGGCCCAAATCAGATCTTCTGGCAATTATTGAAGCTAGGAAGTCCTGGAAAAAGAAGTCAACCCTGCCAGAGTTTCAGGGCACAGCGGTCTCCAGCGAGCTCTACTCCAGCGAGTTATTTCCGCCCGTGAGTGTAGCGGAGCTGGGACGCTCACCACCCCTTCGGGGGCCTCTTACACCAGAGGTCAGTCTCGAGAGACTGATTCCCTTAGAAAATTATTTAGCAGCGTGGAAACTATTGCCAAATGTATCTCAATGGGTTCTTTTCACAGTAGAGAAAGGCTATTGCATTCAGTTTAGCCATCCACAACCGATATTCAATGGGGTTACACCGACAGTAGTCAGCCTCCAGCAGGCTCTGGTGATGGAACAAGAAGTGAATACCCTAAGGATGGGGGGTTGCGTCCGATCTTAGACTTACATCATCTACACCTCTCAGTTATGTTACTGAAGTTCAAAATGCTCACCATCAAGCAGGTTGTAGCTCAAATCAGGACTGGTTTGTCACAATAGATCTCAAAGATGCATACTTTCACATCTCCATCCTTCCACAACACAGGAAGTTTCTGAGGTTCGATTTCTGGGGCTAAGCTTACTGATTTTGGGGGCTAAGCTTACCAATATTGAGTACTTCCCTTTGGCCTTGCACTCTCACCCCACACATTTATGAAATGTGTAGATACGGCTCTGATTCCTCTGCCTTAGAGTGGGATTCGACCACGATGCAGGTACGTCTGTCTCCTGCTCAGATCAAGTCGATCCTAAACTCAGTCAAGAGAGTCAAAGAAGGCCAATCACTCACTGTCAAACAGTTTCAGAGACTGTTAGGGCTTATGGCAGCTGCATCCACTGTGATAACTTTTGGCCTCCTGCACATGAGACCCCTACAGTGGTGACTCAAGTCCAAGGGTTTTTCCCCGAGGGGGAATCCAATTCGAGTTACAAAGGTCACGCTGCAATGCCTTCGTGCCTTTGACATATGGAAGAAACCTTGGTTCTTGAATCAGGGCCCAGTGCTGGGAGTAGAGGTCTTAGGGTAGGGATGGGTGTCTTTAAGGTTTTAACAGTATTACTACTCTTACCGATACTGCTTAACGGTCCGGTACTTTAACAATATTCTTAACGGTACTTTGTGTTGTGTGTGTGTGTTTTTTTTTTTTAAGAACAAGTTGAGAACAGAATTAACATTTCTTTATTTTTTAATGTAAAATTAATAAAACAATTATTTATATAATAAAAAGGTTGCAAAATGTGGCCATTTACTATTTTGTAAACTAACTTGAAGTGCTGTGTATTTAAGTACATTTACATACTGATTTTTCTTTATTTGGAATTAGTAGAAAATATGTTGATGTCATTCTCTCATTTCTCCCAAAATAAACCAGAATCAGAAACAGAATTTCTACATAAGGTTAGCAAACCTGGAAGATTTTACATTTATTTTAAATGACGTGAACAACATTGATTCGACATGATTTTAGCATACATACCTAACGTAGATGGGGCAACAACCAGAGACGAGCTAGCCAGGCAGTCGAAAACTTTGCATTTCTCTGTCTGCACATGATGCACTTTTGAAAGACGCTTTGACAGATTGCTTGTGTTTCCGCCCTTACATGCAAAAATTGTGTTGCACTTATGACAACGAGCGTTGTCTACATCAACTCTAGTGAATTATAACCACACTTTTGAACGTTTTGCTCTCTCTACTATGGTCTTTCATAATTTAGCCCCGGGGCCAGATTAATACCGGGTTTCAGTACCCATCCCTAATCGTTGGTCTCTTATATCAATCACCAGGGAGGTCTGCGTTCACGCCCCTTGTACAAGTTGGCACACCAGATCCTCCTGTGGTCCCAGGTCAAACTCCTCTTGTTAAGAGCAGTATATATTCCTGGGAGATTGAATGTGGGAGCAGACATGCTGTCAAGACAGGGTTGAGGCCCAGGGAATGGATGCTGCACCCCGAGGTGGTGGAGCAGGTATGGCAAATATGTGGCAAAGCCCAGGTGGACTTATTTGCGACTCAGGAGACATCGCAGTGTCCCCTCTGGTTCTCTCTAGTTCATCCAGCTCTTCTGGGTCTGGACGCTGTGGTACAGACCTGGCCGAAGCTTTGTCTGAACATCTTTCCCTCATCGCTCTGCTCCCGGGAGTTCTGGCGAGAGTACGCCAGGACGAGGTATGTCTATTGCTAGTAGCCCCGTTCTGGTTGGGCTGAGTATGGTTCACAGATCTGATCTATCTCCTCGATGGCTCTCCATGGGAGATTGCATCAGGTTTCGGATCACCTGTACACCGAACCGAAAATGGTTTCTTTCTGATGCGCCTGATTTGAGAACCGATGAACTGATGATACTGCGCATGCTTGTTTTTCAAGTATTTTGTTAAACATCGGAAGGTGTGATAAAATAAGTATATATATATATATTTTTTTTTTTTAAGATTAATGTTTCTAATCTGTATATTGTAGATTATGTATAGGCCAAATGGGTTTTCAGGGAAGTTGGACAATAATAAAGACTCTAAAGACTATGTTTAATATGAATAAGGGATGAGTTATTAAATATCTGTACTGTATTTATAGTTAATGATGACACAGTCACAAATTGAGTTTGTAGTAAACAGAACATGAACACAAGTAGAGCAGCTGATGATACTGAACTGCAGCATGTGCCGGTTAGAGCGGTTCTCGTTCTCAAGTCAAGAACCAGTTGCATCGGTTTTCGGATCACCGAAAAACATTTATTTCAGACGCATCCGATTCGAAGCAGACTGACTCACAGCACGTCTGAACCTAACTGGTTCTTTTGGTGATTGATTCTGAACTGATTCTGTGCTAATGTTATGAGAGCGGGTAAACCGAGGGCTTGAATGAAGGGCAATCTGGCAAAGCATAAGTTCATTTAATAACAAATAAATCGCATTTTCATTTTCAACCGGTTTATTGAATCGAACCGTCCGAAAGAACCGGTTCGCGGAAAAGAATCGAACTTCCCATCACTACCCTATACCAAACCAAACCCTAAACCTACCTGATAGTTAACAATTGCATTTGTAAAATGTATCATGCTGTTTGAACTTGCTTATAAGCAGATTTGAACTGTTTTGTTAAACCACAGTTACACAGGATTTGGATCAGGGCTCCTCACCTCTCAAATATGTTTCTGTACTCTGAGAGCTGCTGAAAAAAACATTCTGTCTATGCAAGTCATAACATAATATACTTCATGGAACTATGTGAAATATTATGCTTTATTAATGAAAACTGCAAATTTGTGTGAAAAGGAATACAAGGTATTAGAGTTGTACTGCCTCTAGTGTTCATTTCTTTTGAAAATTGCAACGATATGTACATATTTGTACGTATTTTGCGTCTTGCAAAAAGGTGCCCACAGGTATGTTTTTGCCATGAGACCAGTTAATTTAATGTGCATGCTGCATTTCTTCTCTCCTGCATTTATTTGCCTAGAAATTTCTGAGTGTAAATACCTTGAATAGCTAGTTCAGGTGTGTTTAAATGTGGTTGGCTTTCCAGGAACAGTTTTGGACACCCCTGCACTGCAGCATATCTTCATAAGTTGCTACCTATCTAGGATCCACTTGTAACTGTGCCTGAGGTGTGAGCAACAATGCGAGTCTATGTATCTGCAAGGTGATGGATGTAACTTTTAGATAACGTGAAAGGAGATAACTCAACTTACCAGCTGTCCATACAATCGATGGGTTTCCTCGGCATCGACAATCTTGACTTCCTCCTGAATATGTTGGCTTTTGGGTCTCTCACTCATGGCATGGGATTTTATTTGAAATGCATCAGGTTGGAGAATAATAACATGACATTTTATTTACACAGAATCAAAGCTTAAAACCAAGCCTAAATAAAGCAGCAAACTAATTAAATCTACATGGATGTTTGTTTATAAATCAGATAAGGCTTGGGTGTTCATATAGCAGCTGACTGCTGAAGTAATTGTCAAAAAGACAAAGTATGATAAATACAGACAGGCCCTTTGTGGCTAAAGTGGCCCATATTCGTACCTCACTGAAACAGCCTGTGTCACAGGAAGCACTGCAGGCAACTTAGATCCATGAGCTTTACTATGAAAGCTATTGAGAGGTACTGCAAGAAGGAAAAAAGATCTACTGGTGTTGTTTTAATGATTATAGATTTGGAACACCCAGCAGAATCATGAACTTTGCAGGCCTTCATAAATAAACGTGAGTGTGTTTGAGTGTACATGTGTGCAAGACATTTTAAGTGCGTGTCTGTGCCTGGAGGAGGGGTAAAAGTGTGGAATTGACTTTTCTTCCTTGTAGAGAGAGGTAATCACTCATTCTGAGTGGCAGGTGTGTTTTATTTGCCTTACGCAATGGCCTTGCCCTGACACACATTTCATTCTGTTATTTTAGCCTTCCTATTTGTAATAATTAAGTGTTCTCACACTCCAGTGATCCCAATGAAATGGTGTATGAATTTTTAGGTATTCTGAAAAAAAAAAAAAATACTTAAAAAACAAAAACATGCTTCTGTGAGTGTTGTGTTTTATCCTTAGGACCAGGACATTATTTGAGTAAAATGAGAAATGTGCCTGAACATTTGCTTGGCACAGTGGGGGTCTTCACTGTAAAGGAGATTAAATTAAACTGATTCAACTTGAACACAAAATGTTGTAATTTTTTGTCCTTTATAGAGATGGGTAACACAGACACACAGATTCAATGTGATTTTCATTTGGCTGCTGCATGTAATACTCTTATGAAAACAATTCGGCATACTTGTACTTCTGAAGCTAGAACAAGTGTGTACTGTTGAAGCTACTGACAAGCATTTATGTTGAAGTTACATATTTATAATTATAAAGTTGCAATTTAGTACATTTAAAATATGTATAAAATAATGATTAGAAATGTACTTTAAAGTAAAATGTCCAATTTTACATTAAACTGCAATTTAAAAGTGTACTTTTAAATGGATAGTTCGCCCAAAAATAAATATATTTTGTTATTGTTTACTCACTTTCTTTTCCAAAGCTGTATGAGTTTTTTTTTTCTTTTTTTTCTGTTGAACACAAAAGATGAAGTTTTGAAGAGTGTTGGTAACCAAACATTTGCTGGTAGCCAATCAGTTAATTTTTATATTTTCCCCTACTATGGAAGTTTGTGGCTACTGGTAACTGTTTGGTCACCAATGTCCTTCAAAAAGTCAGCTTTTGTATTTAACACAAAACAAAAACTTGAGGGTGAGTAAATCATTCATTTTCATTTTAGGCTGAACTTTTCTTTTAAGAGTGTTAAGAATTGTCATGAAATCACACCCTCTTTATGCACACGTATGTGTTCTTTAATTTAACTAATATTATATTATCTGCAAGTACAGTTTCCTTAAATATACTTTTAAGATTAGAAGTACACTACAAGCACACATTCAATACAATTAAACACACTTCTTTTTTGACAAGGGTTGATGTGTATAATAGACAACAAATTTCTCTTTTCATTAGTGCAATATTTAACAACCTTGTGTTAATGGTGTCAGTGAGTTCAAGTGCAGCTCTTCAGTTCTGCATCTGTTGGCACACCTTTCCATTTATTTACACCCTTGCACTCTAGGGTACGTTTTCTTCTTCTAACTGTACCTTGTAAATTCCTGTCAGATTGAAGGCTCACAGGTAAAACAGTCAGCTGATGGTGTAAATAAAAATTCACAAAGATAATTACAGAGCTGCTAACTTGTAAATGTGTCAAAGCATCCCTTATCCCCATGCAATCCATTACCTTAGAGTACAGGTATGTGTTCAGGCTCTCTTAAGTGGTTTGTGGAATAAGAATGGAAACAGAAAGAAAGAAAATAAGAAGAGGTAAGAAGAGTGCTAGAAAGATGGAGGGACTTAGACATTATTAGGGACAAGTATGGACAGCTAGGAAGATTGGGCTGGGTGGGGATTCAGGGTGAATAACTGTGTGTTCAACACCATGCTCCTATAATCATACACCTAGCACAATGTTTACAGGCCCCCATGAATCAAAGCCAATGGACAGATTTACTCGTTCTCCCTGAACAATATCTCCACCCAGCAGCAGGGACTAAATAATGTGGTTATTCGAAGTAGAGTTGACAACTTTGCACTGCAAATGTTTCCATTTATGAAAAATGAATAACTATAAATTTACATTTATACTACAATCAGTCAGTGGTCAAAAGTGGTTCTGCATGGTAGATTTTACCGCAAAATCTTGCAGAATGTTCTGAAAGCAGCAGAAACTAATGTTTTCACCAGTGAGAGTTCTCACATCATTTACAGTACTTACCCTCACATGGAGGATTTTTTAAATTATATTTACTGGTTTAAAGTATATTGTTGTAAAGTTTACAGTTTAAAGCTCTTGTAATTAATTACTCTATACAAAGAATACACTAATGAACCATGTATATACACATACAAAATACACACACACACACACACACACACACTTAAAATGCATATATATATATATATATATATATATATATATATATATATATATATATATATATATATATATATATATATCATGTTGACTTCAAATCTGTTCCTCAGAATTCTAGAGCTTTTGTCCCACAATCAGTTTAGAAAATGTGTGCAAGTTCTGTATGTTTCTCGCTATAATTGGAAAATGACCATTTTTGGAGTTTGCCATTTGAAAACCAATAAAAATAACTCATGAGATAACTCACAGTAGCTGTTGGGTTAATACAATATGAAAAAAGCGTAGTAAAAACTAAATATATAAGGACAATCCCCACTGCAGTCAGTAACCTTTTTTTTCATGCTCAAGCCTGAAATGTGAAGATTGTAAAAACAAAGTCAGAGGGTTAAGGGGTGAAATCTCCCAGCAGTCAAGTCTGTAATGGGCCTCTGTTGTGCGCAGAATTGAATGCGGTCCAATGGCCCATAAACCATCATACTTACCAACTGCGTCAGGGTCAGAGTCTCAGAGTCCCAAGCAGCGCTTCGTATGGAACTGCAATTGCAATCACCCACCCACACACACACACACACGAGTCAGGAAGGGTCTTTCCATTCCTCTCACTCTCCATGCAAACGCAGGTCTGGCGTCCAGCTGGGTGTAATTTGCCCTGTATCTGATTATCCTCTGGGTGCATGCACTCTCTAATGGGCCATTCCCGCAGAGCCTCCTCCGTTCTCAAATATTCACAAATGTGGATGATCCGTACACTTCTTCTGACCTCTGGATGTCAAATCTCTCACTGTCACTCCTGCATGTCCGCTATCTGACAGCATGTCTGTGCATTTCCTCTCTCAGGAATGACATTGGCAGTGTCCTCTCTATCTGACACTACAGTGTTTGCTTCAGACCCCCACCATGAGCTCAAACTAGCAGCTTATCAAGATGCAGTTATAGGGCACAACTGAAATTGAAATAGATCCATTCAGATGAAAGAGAAATTAGTAAGACTTTACAGTATTCAAACCATCCATATTTCATACATACATGTATACTGTCACTAAGACATTGCTTCATGACTTATACTGGCCAAAAACTGCTCAGTTAGCCAATAAGGGGTTGTGTGACAAACTTAGGAAATAGCAAAAAAAAAAAAAAAAAAAAAATTGTTATGCTTAGTGTCAGGTAAATCTGAAATAGATAATTCCGGAATATAATACTAAGTGGAATTTAATGAAGTAAGTAACTAAACAAATTTAGCAGAGTACAAATAGAAATAGAAAGTACATAGTCAAGCAGAGTTCTGGATTTTAAGTTTATCAGAATTTTACAGCACAGCCCTCTTTAAGTCCAGATATTTATGAAGGGTTCACAAATTTTTTATTGCCACTGTTAATGTTTTTTTTCCATTGTAGTAAACTCTTCCAACAATTTTTTTCAGACATTTAGTGCAGTCAATTGCACAGATTTTTGGAAAATCTAACATAATATCTGGATAAAGTGTTAATGTAAATCATTTATGGTTAATCTTTATTTTAAGGCGACCTTGTTAGAGGGTAATTATATTTGTATAGTTCTAAGTAATGTACAACAAATTAATAACGTACTTACTCTGTGGTTAGCGTTAGTATCAGTGTTGAGGCTAGTAACACATTACAAGTAATATGAGTTACTGACATCAGATTACTATTTTTTTTTTTCAGTTAACTTGTAAAGTAAGTCATTATTTTTTACAAGATAATATATAAGTTACTTTTTCAAACAAGTAACCCAAGTTACTTTTATTTTCCCGTCCACTCACATGTCCTCTCTCCTGTCCCCATGTTGAGCATTTGAGGAGTGAGGTGCAGATGAAGAGGCTTATCCTGAGGCTTATTTTCACTTTTGCTGTGAAAGGGCCAACTATATATAAGTAGGTGGACAACCAGAATGGGTAATACGTGTACTGCCACCACAGGGCCACAGCATTAACTGCAAGTCAGTCGTGTATTAAAATCATTTGCAAAACTACCGCCAGGTGACGCAAAGGGACAGATTGGGAACTGAATGAAATTGTAAAATATTGGTTTGTAAATGGAGATGAAAGGAAGACGTAAAACAACAATAACATTATACTATAACATTGTAACATCTGTAAAAACCCTTAGACACTTTACAGTGAGTTAATTTCACCATTAGTGGTGGGCATAGATTATTCTTTTTTTTTAAATCTAGATTAATCTCACTGTGATTTTGAAATTAATCTAGATTAATCTTTTTTTATTTTTAAATTAATTTTTTAATCAAGCTAGTATACGCACTGCAGACGGAGTATGTGTGAAACAGGCGTGAGCAGGGCCGTAGCTGGGGTCAGTGGGGACGCGGTGAAGGTTGTACCAGTGGGTCCTGTTTGAAATTGGTTAATTTGCATGTTAGTTTATTTTTATTTATTTGTGCTATTTACACATGGTTTAAGTTTTTTTAATTTAATGTAAAATAGCACTGGATAGTCTTCAGTGTAAAAATGAAATATACAATCAAACCTACATTTATTCAGACACCTTCAACATTTCTCACGTTATTACAGTTTTGCTATATATATCAAAAATTCTATCTGATGTCTGAATAATTTTTGGTTTGACTGTTAAAACTACAAAGTAATTCACTCAAGAGCAGTGAGTGATTTTCATTTTGAGATTTTACCCATTCTGGTTGTCCACCTACTTGTATATATTTGGCCCTTTCACAGCAAACGTGAAAATAAGCCTCAGGATAAGTCTCTTCATCTGCACCTCACTCCTCAAATGCTCAACACGGGGACAGGAGAGAGGTCATGTGAGTGGACGGGAAAATAATATGTTAAAACCACAATGCTGTACACTAAACACTCCTGTATCTCCTTATCTGCCGTACACTAAACACCTGCTCAGGAATATTTTGACTAATGAAACAACTATTTCTAAACATTTGCAGGTAAGCTCAGGTGTGAATGCTAATCATAGTGTTAGATGTTGTGGTTGAGTTTCAGGGGAAAGAATGAGAATTAAACGTCCCTTTAGACAGTACTGCATGTGCTTGAAACTCAAACCCTGTGTTATTTAAGACGATGCATTCCAGTATTTGGGAAGTATTGTTTGTAAGCAGCATTTCTGGTAAATCCTGACCCACAAAAACATTCTTGGTGCAAAATGGGCTTGTTTTTCACCCTGTATGCATTAGATGGCCATTTTTAGTTCTGTAATAGAAATGTATCTCAGCAACAGAGATGTGTGTGAGTATTTTAAGTTAGAAATGGCATTAATTGCTTTATATCACTTTGCAACCTTTGTAAATATCACATCTAGTAATTTACTAAAGCCACTTCCAGAATGACATCATTCAGGAAGTGACACAGTTCTAATGGCACAAACCATAAACAACCACACAAGAAACATTATGTTGTTGATGTTTTTGGACTGAACTGACAAACGTTTTACTACAAAGAATCCGAATCATCATTTTAAACTGAAATATAAATTAAAATTACTTAAAAAAATATCTATACAAATAAATGAATATATAATGAAAGGTAAAAACCTTTATTTTTTCTTTAAATCTTTAGTTTAATTTTATAGTTATTATTATTTATTATTATTATTATTATTATTATTTTGTTATCTTACATTCATTAACAAACATAAATGTGATTGATTTTTTTTTTTTTTTTTTTTTTACAATATTCAAGTCTTTTAAATACTAAAACAGCCAAGTTTTATGTAAGTGACAACAATAATATACACCCAGTCATATATAATAATTCTTATAAATGCTGGTATATAAAGTGTTGTACACTTTTTCTATACGTAAAAGTGTTAGACTTTTTTTGTTTGTTTTTCAGGTAAGCATCTAGTGCATCCCTATACTTTGTAGTTTTTAATATTGAGATAGATTATAATACATAATGCTCCAGTAATCATATTCCAACTTCACCAAACAGTTTCTGAGTTTCTGATTTAATTCCCAAAGACAGTTGATTTTTTGAAAAAAATAAAAATAATGAGTAGGTTCAGGAATATGTCAACACATATTGACACATATTGTTGACACAGCGACCTAGATAAGAAGAGCATAATTTAACAAAATTGCAGAGAACATAATTCATTTAAATGACATGTAACATGTTTGGGTATCTTGTACGAGGGTCTAAGAAAAGCATAGCTGTTATCTTCATCCAGTAACATTCAGCTGAAAGTGCACTGGGTTTATACGAAAGTGTATTTGCTTATAGAACTACTGTAACACTTTTACTGTCAAGGAGCAGAACTGCTGTAAACCTGCATGATCCAAATGCTTTCACATATCAGAGAAGATCTCAGTACTGTATATTAAATTACACTCTCATAAGGGAAATGTCACTTGTGATTGGGTATTCAACATGTTCTGAAGGATAAACCTTCAGATATATATTCTAATATATTATAACAGGTATAACATCTGATTCCTCTAAACTGAGCTGAGAATGGTAAGACAGATATTGGTAGTGCATGGGAAAAATGTCACTCCACAAAATTTTCCTTGCAACCTGGCAACAAAATAATGATTATGTAGAGTATGCATCATTTAGGAAAACCATGTAAAACAATCAATAGCAACACTGGGTTTAAATGTAACTGTAGGAATATCCTGGTATTTCCAAGAACAGTTTTATTCTGTAGCAAATATAAATGTCACACCTCATTGGAGAACTCTGACTGAATGCCTTATGTGGATTACTTGGGCCCTTTACAAATACTTAAATGTCAACAGTGCTTGAACACTTTTAAGTTATCATCGTCAAGAGCTGTACTCATCTTCTGTCTAGATTGCAGCTGGTCAATAGTCTTCCCCAGCCAGCAAGCCTCAGGCATGTGTCTCTATAGATGCCCCATCTGAGAGTGACAGAATGAGAGACACACATGCAAACACCCCCTTAAGAGAATATTGACCCCATTATTCTGCTTTTTGTAAAGTTTTATCCCAGGAATTAAACATGTCATTCAAGACAAGTGGAAAAAGATAACAATGCAAAGAATGACATCTAAGCAGCTCTTCGTTTTGCTCACTTTATGTCAAAAAGAACTGCACAGTATGTGGCAAAAAAAGCGCTTTAAGCACTGATAATGTCTATTGGGAATCCAATCTGTCCTATAGTGTTGGTAACCATGTAGTTATTAGCATATCAAATGATCATTGCGGGCCTTTATTATTCTGAGAAAAAAAAAAAAAAAAAAACATTCCTGAAAATGGCTGAAATTCAAGTTTATCCAGATTACTACTACTACTACTACTACTACTACTGCTAAAATAAAATAAATTATTATTAGTATTTGGGGTTAGTATTAGTTTTTTTTTTTTTATCTTTTATAATGCATCAGATAATAATTCATTATTATGTTTATAAATATAAATTTTAAAATATCAATTGCATATTGATTTTGGTTGATTCGTTTGAGTTTTTATTTTTATTTTTATAAAAGCTAGGAAAATTCAGGAGGCAAGTATAGGCCCGTTTAAAAAATTCTGGCACTGCTGTGAAATGAATTGCATTGTTTTGCATTGCATGTTGACTTTCAAAACATTTTAAGCTCAGCTTGATTATCAGTTCAAAATAACTTTTGAATAAATCTACATTGTTCCATACAGGGTTGAAATCCAGGGAAGCAAGCAAAAATAGTCTTGCAATTAATCATAAAAATAACTTGTCTTTGTAGATAACCTTCCTAAATTTGCATAAAAAGTATAGCTACAATATCCAAAGTGTAAACAAAGACTTGTCCAACAAGCACATGTGGTGCAGAGAGATGCTTGAAAGAGTACCGATTAACATGTCATATTTGTGTAGAGTATCTAATATACATCTAAAAAAAAGCTAATTTAAGGATATTCAAAATCATTAATGTTATGTATGTTTAAATAAAATACTAATCGCTTGCTAATAAAGAAAAAAATATATATATTTATCCCTCCCATTGCTTCTATTCCAGATCCTTTATGTTTCCTCTGTAGAGTGCATCCTGGGGCTAATTGCCCAAGTCATTAGCATAAACACCAACTCAATGCCCCAGAGTGGAGGTTATAGGATCTCAGCCCAATTATTGAGAGCCCTGCTCGCCTGAATGTTGGCCCTCTGTGGGATGGGTCAGGGACAGAATTAACACACCGAGCGCACTAGCTGTGAACCAGTCGCTGCGAGCACAAACAACATTATAAAAGCGATCACACAGCAGCCAACCACTCGTTGCTAGCTGCTAACACCCACACAGTGCTACAGGTAACACGGCTTTCCACATAGGCGTTTAGTAATAATAAGTATCTTCTAAGAGGATCTTGTTTTAGAAGCAGCATATAGTGTTCAGTCCTCTGAATGATTCAAAATATTAGACCAGAATGTTGAAGTAAATCAAAATGAACTCGTTATTTTATAACTCAAAATGTATTTTTTTGAGAGATCGACAGCCAGCTTTTCCATTCCCTTGATGGCAAAATGTTCCTCTTTACATAACTGATTAATCTTTTAGATTATAAGTATACAGAAAGAATAACAAAATAACATGTTCTCAATACTAAAATTAAACTCGTTGTGATTAAATAACCATCAAGCTAAAATGCAGCAGTTTAGAAAAAAATTAAGAGACTTTATATTACTCTTGAACAGGCTGTGATTGCATATAGTCATCCCACAGGTGAAATAATTGAAACACTCGCTAAACTAGTTTCGGCTTTTCCCCGAGCATGCGTCGCCTATATCAATTTTAAGGCCATGAGGCAGATCAGATCTATGTATGAG
This sequence comes from Carassius auratus, assembly GCF_003368295.1. Taxonomy (NCBI): domain Eukaryota; kingdom Metazoa; phylum Chordata; class Actinopteri; order Cypriniformes; family Cyprinidae; genus Carassius; species Carassius auratus. The sequence continues at coordinate 6,275,967 of NC_039284.1, forward strand.
TGGCTCTTCTTCTTGTTTCGCGTGTTAAATATTGTGTCAAACAAATTATGTTGCAAAAAATTTTTTGGGCTCGCTCGGCTGTGGCGACGAGATAATAGTAATAAGAATTTGGATGAGCATATCACTGTGGAAAGTATATGGGACAGGGTAACAATAGCTGGAGCCTGTCTGGAGGAGTGCTGCCATGTAAACACAACAAGAGAACCTGATCCATGAAAGCTGCAGACGCTGATATCTCTATTCAATCTCAGTTGAATAAAAACAAAACCAGTTAATCATGGTGCTTAGGGTAAATGCAGTGTGCAAAAGGGAATGAAAAATAAAATACAATTAAAAAATGAACCCTTCCAAAAACTGTACAGTTATCTGTGCAGATATACACATCTTTATCATGTAAGAGCAAAAATGACTTAATTATACCAAATGGAATGAGAGAAACAATTTTGGATTCATTTTCTAAATTAAGGGTCTTATAAATGTCAAAATTATTGTTAGTTTATTCATTCATTCATTCATTCATTCATTCATTCATTCATTCATTCATTCATTTATTCATTCATTCCTGACTTTTTCTTTATGAATGATTAGGTCAAAATGATTATTTCTTGTTATGAAAATGGGACAGTTTGTTTTGAAGGTAATGTTTATAAAAAATAATTAATTGGAACTGTGCCCATTTTTCCAAACATGCTGTCATGTCATATGAATTTCATTTTCCTACCGAATGGAATCATGCCTAAATGTGCTTGGAATAAAAATAAATGAGATCTTTTTAATAGAAAATTATAAACTGTGTGTATATATATATGTCTCACTAGTCAAATATGTTTAAAATGCAGGATCAGAGATAGTGCCTCTATCATAAATGTCCTGTCGTCAGGGATTTCAGGACTAATCTCACACATACCATCTATCCTGATGAAATGGTGTGATTGTTATCTGCATTTATCTGCCTGACTTTTAGCAGGCAGGAGAGAAAAGTTGTTGGTTCTGTTTGTCTTTTCTTAAATGCGGTAGTGCAGTCCATACAGTAATAAGCAGAAGGCAAAACTCTAATTGAGAATGTTGTGCAGAGCCACTCATCCATTTTGAAGAGCAAAATGACAGATTAAGCTGAAAAATTTGGACCAGCATACATCTCAAGTTATCGAAAAGGCATAGTTCACCCAAAAATATTAATTCTTCCATCATTTACTCAACCTAATATTGAACTCTGAATATAATATGGAATATATGACTTTCTTTCTTCTGTGAAACAAAAAAGATAAAATATAAGACAAACAGGGACCTCTTCCATCTCATGGAGTTCCTGATCGGTAAACTCTGGTTCAAACAAATATGGCTAGGCAAAAAAACTCATTTTAATTTTGCCTTAATTTGAAATCCAATTTTTTTGCTTTCTCCTCTGTGCTTCCACATTCACCACTCTCTCCCCAGAGCCTTCGTTGCACCTGCCGTTACATCTACGTCATATTCTCGAACGCCTTTTCGTGAACATGCCTGCTTGAGCGACTGGAAGCTGTAGATTACAGTTTAAGAAAAATGTAAAAATCTATCTATTTTTCTTTCACTAATGCATGGGTTTGCTTCAGAAGGCCTTCATTAACACCCCGGAGCCGTGTGGAATACTTGTATTAAAAGGGTGGCTGATTGTTCTAAAGCAGTGGTTCTTAATACTGTTCCCCTGCTCTGCACACGCTCTGCATCTCTCTCGCTCTCTTTCTCTCTCACTCATTCAGCTCAGCTCCAACAATGAACTGTTCCAGTTATACACTTTTTTCTATATAGCTATGACAAGCGTTAAACATGGTTTGCAGTGTGCAGTTGCCGTACTGTATTAAAGCTTTAATCAGGATAAAAAGCTAACTTAAGCAGTAGCATTTATAAATACCAGTGTATCTAAGAGTATGATACATGTTAGATTGCACCCCACAAGCACAATCAAGCCTAAAAAAAACAAAAAACAAAAAAACACCCAAAATTGAACCACCCATTTAATTGTACTGATTTGGTGAATTGAGAAATAAATGAGTAATTATTATTAATTTAACATTAAAAAGTTTAATTATATATATATATATATTAATCAAATATAGGGCCAAATTACATGTTATTGTTATTTATGTATTATTTTTCTTCTTATTATTATTTATTTTTTGTGGGGTGGTGTTGGCGCAGTGGATAAGCCTTTGGTGTGAGAGACCCGGGTTCGAATCCACTGTGAGACACCAATGTGTCCCTGAGCAAGACACTTAACCCCCAGTTGCTCCAGAGGCGTGCGACCTCTGACATATATAGCAATTGTAAGTCGCTTTCGATAAAAGCGTAAGCTAAATGTATTGTTTTTTATCATTTATCAATATATTTAACAAACAAACAAACAAAAAAGAAAAATGTAAAAATGTTTCAAGACTGATCTACCAATCATTGAATCAGACTTCTGACCAACACCACTGGATCAGAAGCTGTTGTTAGAAAGCCAGCCAAAAAGAATTTGCTATGTCAATCTAGTTAAATTCAAAGAATGTTTTGGTGTCTATTTACTCAAACTATTAAATCGTCATTACCATAGAAAATTACTGCTCTTTTGCATAGAACATTTGCTAGACAGTGAAGTCTGATGATAATTGCCTGTATAATGTATTTTATTGTACCATGCAGTGCTAAGTGCTGAGACTCTGGTGATTTTAAACATTGCCAGATCTATTATTATCCCCACAGACAAAACCTCACGACGTAACATCTCTACTTTCAAAGAGCCAATATACTTTCCCTATTCTCTCCTGTGCTATTTGCATAAAATATATCACTGTGAAAGTATTCTTCTTAAAGTGTTTTTTTTTTTTTTTTTTTTTTTTACATTTTTCAAGGAGAGAATGGCAATGAAAGAGGTATTCATTCAAAAACAGCATTTTTCAGTATGCAATGACTAGCAATAAAATTGAGGAGTGAGAAGTAGAACAAAAATCGTTCAAGGTTTCAAGCATTGATTACTTAGCATAGCCTGCTAACTAGTGTTAGCACTGCTAGATTTTTACATTGTTTGAATACTCAGGTGTCTAGTTCTTTTGAGACTAATGCTGTGAAAATGCATCCCGTCACTTTATGCTGTGGGTGGGTGTGTATCAGCCATCTCCGTTGATAAAGGTCAGGCCTGGCCATGATGGATGACTGCTGCCGCTGCTTTAATTTGAAATAAAGAGCAATAAAGAGCAGGCCTGCACTAGTGTAAAAGTGTAAAAAGTGTTAAAAGAGGGGATGAGGAAATAAAACACACTGAAAAATCCATAGTTTAAATATCTACTGTACTGTGGAAGAACTGTGAAACAGTACATATATATCAGATGAAATGGCAAACATGTTTCATGTACTATGTTACTGAATAATTATCATATTCATATACAACAGTATAACACTGTTACACTATACCCTGGATTGCATTTCCCATCATCCATTGCCCTGATTACACTCACAGCTGTAACCAACCCTATATAAGCCATGGTCTTCCTCTCTCTCATGGCCAAGTATTGTTTGTGTATATTGCTCTTCTGGTGGTAGCACATTACCGAGCAAGTTTCTAGTACTTAGTTCATAGTCATACTGTAGTCTTGTCTTGCCTGCTCTTCTGTGTTACCTGATTTTTGCATGTGTATCTGGGATTAACCCTTTGCCTTTCTATTTCGGACTGTGTTTGCTCCTCGCATTTTGGATTACTCTTTTGTATTGCCCTCTATATATCTGTTTGCCATTGTCAGAACCTTGCCTGTTTTATGACCAGGCCTTTAAATAAAAGCTATGCATATGGATCCACACTCGCTCGCTTCGTAACAAGAATATCCTGACTGATTTTTCAGTTTAACTAAATCATACAACATGACTAAATATGACTCAAAATGACTGGTAGCACTGATTTTGCATTGTTTTAAAAGTTGAATGACTCATTTCAGTTCATTTGTGACTCCATGGAAAATAGCAACCAGTACATTCTTCATAATCTCTCTCTCTTTGATTGATTGATTGATTAATTTAAAGAAAGTTGTATCCAAATTCCTTAGCATATCCAAAACCTCAGAACAACTTGATGATGTAACAGAAACTATGGACTCTCTCTTTTCTAGCACTTTAAATACAGTTGCTCCTTTACGCTTAAGAAAGGTTAAGGAAAACAGTTTGACACCATGGTATAATGAGCATACTCGCACCCTAAAGAGAGCAGCCCGAAAAATGGAGCGCAGCTGGAGGAAAACAAAACTAGAGGTATTTCGTATTGCTTGGCGGGAAAGTAGCATATCCTACCGAAAAGCATTAAAAACTGCTAGATCTGATTACTTTTCTTCTCTTTTAGAAGAAAACAAACATAACCCCAGGTATTTATTCAATACAGTGGCTAAATTAACGAAAAATAAAGCCTCAACAAGTGTTGACATTTCCCAACACCACAGCAGTAATGACTTTATGAACTACTTTACTTCTAAAATCGATACTATTAGAGATAAAATTGCAACCATTCAGCCGTCAGCTACAGTTTCGCATCAGACAGTGCACTATAGACCCCCCGAGGAACAGTTCCACTCATTCTCTACTATAGGAGAGGAAGAATTGTATAAACTTGTTAAATCATCTAAACTTACAACATGTATGTTAGACCCTATACCATCTAAGCTCTTAAAAGAGGTGCTTCCAGAAGTCATAGGTCCTCTTCTGACTATTATTAATTCCTCATTGTTATTAGGACATGTCCCCAAAACCTTCAAACTGGCTGTTATTAAGCCTCTCATAAAAAAGCCACAACTTGACCCCAGAGAACTAGTTAATTATAGACCAATCTCGAATCTCCCTTTTCTGTCCAAGATACTAGAAAAGGTGGTATCCTCACAATTATATTCCTTCTTAGAGAAAAATGGTATATGTGAGGATTTCCAGTCAGGATTTAGACCGTATCATAGTACTGAAACTGCTCTCCTTAGAGTTACAAATGATCTGCTCTTATCATCTGATCGTGGGTGTATCTCTCTATTAGTTTTATTGGATCTTAGTGCTGCGTTTGACACAATTGACCACAACATTCTTTTGCATAGACTTGAACACTTTGTTGGCATCAGTGGAAGTGCATTAGCATGGTTTAAATCGTACTTATATGACCGCCATCAGTTCGTAGCAGTGAATGAAGATGTATCATATCGATCACAAGTGCAGTATGGAGTACCTCAAGGCTCAGTTCTAGGGCCGCTACTCTTCACGCTTTATATGTTACCCTTGGGAGATATCATCAGGAAACATGGTGTTAGCTTTCACTGTTATGCTGATGATACGCAGCTCTATATTTCCTCGCAGCCCGGTGAAACACACCAATTTGAAAAACTAATGGAATGCATAGTCGATATAAAAAATTGGATGACGAGTAATTTCTTACTGCTAAATTCAGAAAAAACAGAGGTGTTAATCATAGGGCCTAAAAACTCTACTTGTAATAACCTAGAACACTGTCTAAGACTTGATGGTTGCTCTGTCAATTCTTCGTCATCAGTTAGGAACCTAGGTGTGCTACTTGATCGCAATCTTTCCTTAGAAAGCCACGTTTCTAGCATTTGTAAAACTGCATTTTTCCATCTCAAAAATATATCTAAATTACGGCCTATGCTCTCAATGTCAAATGCAGAAATGTTAATCCATGCATTTATGACTTCAAGGTTAGACTACTGTAATGCTTTATTGGGTGGTTGTTCTGCACGCTTGGTAAACAAACTACAGCTAGTCCAAAATGCAGCAGCAAGAGTTCTTACTAGAACCAGGAAGTATGACCATATTAGCCCGGTCCTGTCCACACTGCACTGGCTCCCTATCAAACATCGTATAGATTTTAAAATATTGCTTATTACTTATAAAGCCCTGAATGGTTTAGCACCTCAGTATTTGAATGAGCTCCTTTTACATTATACTCCTCTACGTCCGTACGTTCTCAAAACTCAGGCAATTTGATAATACCTAGAATATCAAAATCAACTGCGGGCGGCAGATCCTTTTCCTATTTGGCGCCTAAACTCTGGAATAACCTACCTAACATTGTTCGGGAGGCAGACACACTCTTGCAGTTTAAATCTAGATTAAAGACCCATCTCTTTAACCTGGCATACACATAACATACTAATATGCTTTTAATATCCAAATCCGTTAAAGGATTTTTAGGCTGCATTAATTAGGTAAACTGGAACCGGAACACTTCACATAACACCGTACTTTCTACATCATTAGAAGAATGGCATCTACGCTAATATTTGTCTGTTTCTCTCTTGTTCCGAGGTCACCGTGGCCACCAGATCCAGTCTGTGTCCAGATCAGAGGGTCACTGCAGTCACCCGGATCCAGTACGTATCCAGACCAGATGGTGGATCAGCACCTAGAAAGGACCTCTACTGCCCTGAAAGACAGCGGAGACCAGGACAACTAGAGCCCCAGATACAGATCCCCTGTAAAGACCTTGTCTCAGAGGAGCACCAGGACAAGACCACAGGAAACAGATGATTCTTCTGCACAATCTGACTTTAATGCAGCCTGGAATTGAACTACTGGTTTCGTCTGGTCAGAGGAGAACTGGCCCCCCAACTGAGCCTGGTTTCTCCCAAGGTTTTTTTCTCCATTCTGTCACCGATGGAGTTTCGGTTCCTTGCCGCTGTCGCCTCTGGCTTGCTTAGTTGGGGTCACTTCATCTACAGCGATATCGTTTACTTGATTGCAAATTAAAACAGACACTATTTCAACTGAACAGAGATGACATCAATGAATTCAATGATGAACTGCCTTTAACTATCATTTTGCATTATTGAGACACTGTTTTCCAAATGAATGTTGTTCAGTGCTTTGGCGCAATGTATTTTGTTTAAAGCACTATATAAATAAAGGTGATTGATTGAAAGAAAGTCACGAGGGTGAATAATGACATACTTTTGGTCACACATTAGTTTGGGGATCAATTCTCACTATTAACTAACTGTCAACTACAACTTTTGTCTTAATAAACTTTTGTAAAGTAGTTGGTAAGTTAAACTCTGCAGACCCGGTACCGGGTCCTAAAATAGAATTCAAATTGTTTGTATTGCATTTGCAACGCCTTCCTTTTATGGTATCAGGCCATATATGGGTTCATTTGAAAGCTTAGAGTGTTTTCTTTACAAAGAATACCATTAATTGGGGTTTTATGATACATAAAGTAGTCAAATTAAGCTAAGAAATATATCCCCCCCCCCATAAATTTCCGTCTAACGATTGGGAATAATTTTTCAGAAGAATGTGTATTTAAAATATTTTTCACAAAACAGTCAAGTCATATATCACAAGAAATTCTCAGGAATCTGATGATGTAGATCATTGTATTGTGTGACAATCACAGATCGAATGATCTTCAACAGAATCGCGATGTAACATTTCTCACCTCATTGCAAATTATTGTTTATCCATCTTAGCACCGCTAAACAGCCACACATACCTATATACTCGATATAATATTTTAGATTAGAATCTCTTCTTTCAAACAAGACCATTTTACGTTTCTGCGTGCTTCCATTGCTGAGATATAAAGCGTTTTGTACAAGTGCGCAAAAGAGATCCAAGAGCTGTATGATTGACAAGATCTCTAACTCATATTGATCCGTCTAAAAGCCTTTCTTCTGCTATAGACATCTGATCTCTTTTGTGAAGCGCTATTTGTCCTAATAGCTGCCATTCACAAGTCGTTCCCTCCAGTCGAAGGTGTGAATTCAGCACCGGGAGGAGTGACAGGAACTGGACAGCGACTGCCCAGTCCTTTCCGCCGGTGTGACGCCAGCGAAGCGCTGGCAGACGGGAAATTGAGTTTTTGGCTGCTTCTAAACAAAGACCATGCAAGGTGAAACTACAAGCGGCCGAATCTCCGGATTTATAATGCATAATATTCATAAAACAAGTTATGGGTGGCCACCTTCGCCGTGGAGAGGTCAGAACGCGCATCTGGTAAGCGTATACGCGTGCTACTTGCCTTTTATACATATGATTCTTTATTCTGAGGCCTGGAAGCTCTGCTAGCAATAAGATAATCTGTTTATTTTCAATATCGTACAGTATTTGACCGCATCTCAGTGAAGGTACAGTAAACGATACAGTACTGGGGGAATAAACATAAATTAGTTTTTTGACGCTCCGAAGATCGCGTACAAGCTTCGGGGAGCGTGTTAGCGCTGAATCAGAATCAAAACAAACAGACACGCTGATAAAACATCAAAATATTAAATATGAATGAGACAGGCGAGGTCTCCCAATCTTTACACGATGCAGAATAGACATAAATGAAATGATATGAAGCTGGAGATTGTGGATTCTATTTTAGATTTTGATAGACCAGATATTTTTTTATAATTTTATGCATGTTGCTATTGTGTAATTTGACTTATTCTCTTTCAAAGACTGTTCAGAAAACACACACACAAAAAAAGCACATTGTATTGAGATGGTTCATCATATGTGAAACAAGATAAATAATACTATCTGTCACAAACAGAAGCTTTTTATGTAACTTCTGAGTGTTTTCTGTAAAATAATATACAGAGATCACATTATTCCATACTGCAAGTGTGCAAAAGATGACTTCATACTTATTTAGACTAAAATTTTATACAAAAATGGTATTATTCCTTCCTTCAGTTGGAATAGAATAACTTTAGCATAGATTAGGATAGAAAGAAATTTCCTCTACTACCTGACAAGTGCAAGAAAAACATGACCTTGGTCTGAAGTTGCTAGGTCTTTCATTGCCTGAGCTACTCTATTTCAAACTTCAGGTTACACAAATAAAATAAAAAAGCGCCTTGTTTTTTTTCCCTATTTATTATAACACAGACAGCATATATTGTCATTTTTATCAATTTCATCAGTGTTTTATGTAATTTCAAAGGGTTTCCTTTAAAATTATACCAAACTTTCTGAGCTTACACTTTAGCATTAGTATAGGGAAGCATTCAAAATTAGGCAGGAAAATGAAAAACGGAAATCCCCAAAATAGCATTTGTGCTTATAAACTTTTGTAAAGTAGTTGTTAAGTTTAGGAATGGACTGGTGTAGGATTAAGGAATATAAAATATGGTCATGTAGAATATGGCAGTAAAATTTGCTTTTTAAGTACTAATAAAAAGCTAATATGCTAGTAGTCTGCCATGCTAATAAGCAAACAGTTTTAGTCCCTAAACTAAAGTTTCACCAGAATTTTCATTTTTGAGTGATCTTTTCCATTAACATGGCACATGTCCCAAAAATAATGAGATCATTATTGTTTCATGTCTATTAAAAACTATGTCTATTCTATGGCAATACCATGATACTTTTCCACATTAGCGTAGACATGCCTAAAACAGTGTAAAAAACAAAACAAAACAAAACAAAAGACCTGGACAGATGTCAAGAAGAAGAAATGGGGATAAAAAAATGAAACCAGGCATATGAAACAATAAAAATAAGATAAAATACTGCTAAAAAAAAAGATGGCTGAAAAGAAAATGTAAATTTGGAGAAAAAACAATTACACAAGATCTCTCTCATGGGATTCTTGTTTATCAGGCATGCCACTGCAGTGCATTTGCATGCAAGGGCAAAGGAAGGAAGATAAAGCTGACATAGAGACAGGCCCTCCCTGAGGACCCAGAGACAGGCTGTGTTAACATGCAGTCAGTGAGTCCCAATGTCACCCGAGAGCATCTGACACATTGAGCTCTGCAGACAAGGGTCCTCACAGCACTTTAGGGTTCCTAGCACTTGAGAAAAAAGATACAAAGAGAACTTCTCCATAATACTCTCTTTTTTATGTACAGGGTTCAGTCTCTCCTTTCTGACCTTACAGTGGTCATACTTTAGTAAGCATTCTTTAATGGCAGTCTGTATTCTTATCACTGTGCCTCACTGCACTGTCAAGATGGGTGTTCACTATGGGATTAGAATCCCGCCAAATGTATTGCAGTCACAGATCGAAAAATAATAAGCATAAATTAAAAAAATAAAAACACGTGTAAAATAATAACGCACAAAACCGAAAAACGAATGAATTTTTTTTTAAAATAACAAACAACGCGGTGATGGATCTAAAAATAATAAGTGTGAATCAAAAATGTAAACACATTTAAAATTATATTGCACAAAACTGAAACATGTGTTAAAAAAATTCCAAATCGCAAACAAAATCAGGTTTCTGGCTCACGTGTTATTTTTTTGTGTGCTTGTGGTCTTTCCCCCTTTGCTCTTGTTTCCACGTTCTGCACTTGCGTTTCTAAAAGTTGCAGTTAGAGTTTCATGTAAATCAGGGCGGGCTTCAGTGTCACTATTGGCCAACAAGTTCTAGATTGACAGCTTCTCCTCTAGCCAATCAGTCCAAGGGGGAGTTGACGTCACTCCAATGCGACTCATGGCTGCTGTGAGAGGATGGATAACCAGCGTCAGCAGGCAAATGCCAGACAATCTCAGGTAATTAGCATAAATATTTTGTGTGTGTATATATATATATATATATATATATATATATATATATATATATATATATAGGTGCGTGATTTCACATAGAGCAGCGGTTACTACACAGAGCCATTGTTTACTGAGAAGATGTGCAAATAAACGCTGAAAATGAACGTGGATTGGCGCATCTTCTCAGTTAACAACGGCTCTGTGTAGTAACAGCTGCTCTATGTGAAATCACGCACCTGATGGAATTAACCGCTGATTAGAAAACCGGCTTTACTGACGAGATGCACATAACGATCGGCCAATTGTGATCGGAGCACCCCTAATATATATATATATATAGTGTGTGAATTATGACAGTTTTGTGGATTTCGGTTTAGGTGCAACGAATGAATTGATTGCTTGAATTTATGTTGATAGTTTTATATTTCATTTATTCACAGGCAGTCTCAAGGTTGCTTTTAGAGAGACTCTTGTCACGACTACAGGAGGCTTTGCAGCGCTTGCCATTAGACCTGGATTATTTATATTTTATTTGCACAAATGGTTTGGTTTTGATCACTTCACATACAAGTCGTGAACATGTACCTCAAGAAGTAATGCAGTGTCTTTCAAACCTATGTTCTGTTCTTGTGAATCGCCTGGACACAAGACGTACCTCTTTAGTGATTTTGAATGAAATTGCTGGACTAATGGGACGTCCCAAAATCATTGTATCTGAGCAGCACATCAGACGATTGATTGAAATTGGTCTGACTGTACCTTGCATTTCAAAACTGCTTGGCGTGTCAACACGAACCATAGAACGCAGAATGCAAGAGTTTGGTATAACAGTGAGAGGAACATACAGTCAATTGACTGATGAAGAGTTAGACAATCTTGTGGTTGCAATCAAAACAACATCACCACATTCAGGCTACAGAATGATGAGAGGACACTTGAAAGCTCTTGGTCATCGAGTCCAGTGGAGCAGAGTCTTCAACTCTATGAATAGAGTTGATTCAGCTGGAGTCCTTGCTAGAATGTCACAACTTGGACATGTTGTGAGGAGATCATATTCAGTTCAGGCCCCTCTTTCCCTCATGCATTTGGACACCAACCACAAGCTGATCAGGTAGGTTAAATTATTTTTATACAAGTCACTTGTTGTACAGTAAGATATCTTATGTTATTAAAGGTCCCTGTGTGCATAAATGTTTTTCCTTTTGAATTCAGATATGGCTTTGTAATATTTGGGGGCATAGATGGCTACTCAAGAAAGGTTAGTGGTGTGACTCCTGTATGTGTGATACAATCATGGAATAATTGTGTAAAATGCCAATAACTTCCCTAAATTATTTTATGAGGTCATGTATCTGGGGGCTGCAACCAACAACAAAGCAGAGACTGCACTAGGTTTCTTCCTTGAGGCAGTAGAAAAGCATGGAGTTCCTTCACGGTATGTACATTTGAGTACATCCTACCTATCCATCCATGTTTCTATATATACAGAATGACTGACTGACTGAATGGTCTTAAAACCCTCACCAAGCATTTTAAATGGCTTCAAACTTAAAGATATAACAATTTACTTTCTGGCTAGGCTCAGGCTTTCTCAAGCCAACCCCATAAGATGTTTTGTCCAACCTTACTATGTAGTGTTAATGTTAAATTTACTGTCTTAATGTGTAGGGTAAGAGCAGACCAAGGTGTAGAAAATGTGGACATTGCAAGGTGGATGTTCACTGTTCAGGGCTGTGGCAGGGGAAGTTTCATTTCGGGGAAGAGCGTTCATAATCAAAGGTAATTTCTTGTTACTTTAGTGTTTTTGAATCATAAATGATTAAGAAATAAGGTTGTTTTGTCTCTTACATTTAGGGTCGAACGGCTGTGGAAAGATGTGTGGATGTCGGTTTCAAACTTGTATTATGATGTTCTACATAATTTGGAAGAGAGTGGCACTCTTGACCCATCAAACACCATTCACCTCTTCTGTGCACATTATGTTTTTCTTCCACGCCTCCAAAGAGACCTAGATACATTCACTGAGGCATGGAATGACCATTCCATCCGTACAGAGCAAAATCTGTCCCCCAATCAGCTGTGGGAAATAGGACTCGCACAGAATACAGTCAATGTTTCCTGTAATGTGGAGGTATGATTGTAAAAAAAAAAAAGCACAATATGTTTTGTCTATACTGTATTATTATTATTTTTTTTTTTTTTAAACAGGACCTCAACATTTTGGTGCAAGATGGAATTTACCCCCAGGAGGAGCAGAACACTGGAGTAGTGGTCCCTCAGGTGGAGTGTCTGCTCTCAGAGTATGAAATGGCTCGACTCAGGACAACCATTAGTCCAGTCTCACAGTCCAGAGACTTTGGCCAAGATATTTACTTATCAGTGTTACGTTTTGTGCAGCTGCTTCTTGAATAACACTTTGGAGCTCAAAACATCAGACTGTAAGTTACGTAAAAGAAAATCCTGTAATGGTATCATTAAACTATTGTGAAACTAATCAGTGCTTCCCACACAGAGATTAAACAAAAAAAATGAAATCTATATGACTAATGTGGTAAATGTGACATAACACTTTTGGCATAAAAATAAAAACAATTCCTTTTAAAAGTTTTTATTATTATTATTGTAATCAACATTGTCAAATACCTACTGTAGTTGCAAACCTTTACACCAAGGCTCTCTTGGAAAACATGAACTTATAAATGAAATGCAACATCAGTACCTTAAATCAGATATAAAATCAGTTAAGGAAAGCTCTACAACAGAGCGGCTTGATTTGAACTGCAGATGCAAGTTATATATCTTAAATCAGATATAAACTACAGAAACCGCACTCATTTCAGAAAAGAAAGTGCAACTTAAGTATCTTAATGTAGGTCTAAAAGTACTGCAGACATCCACCAGTTGATGTAGGAAATATGTTAACCAACTGTAACACTTAAAGCTATGGTTTAAGAGATTAACTCAAATCCAGCACTATATTGTGGGTGATATTTAAACCCTGCTAAATGCTCCCCCTGATTTTATGGCTTGTACAATGATGAATTTAAAGTCTTCGTATGTTGTCATGTGTGCTACTGGAAAGGTAACCGTATTAGTGCAAGCACTCACTATTGGGAAGCATATGGTGTGCTGTGGCATTCTGACTTTACAGTCATGATCAAATTTGAAAACTATCTGAAAAGCCTTCTGTTCCGAAATCAGTAGTGGCTTATGTCCCTGGCCTGTAATCCATTGCATGACTCTAGGGACAGTGAGGTAGGATGGCTCAGTTTCCACTTCTGCTGCATCTTCAGCACTCTCTATAGTTTTGTGTAAAGAAAAACAAGAAAGTCATATCTTGGACAAACTGAGAGTGAGTAGTGTTATTGAATTTTAATTTTGGGTAAACAATCCCATTGATAATAAAGTACAATACAACGTAAAGCCCACCTCCACATTCAATTTCTTGAAGGAAGTCCTGAAAGTAGTTTATGATTTTACTCTCTACCGAAGCCCTTGAAGTTCCTCTCTCACTCATTTCAGGAGCAACATTGCTGAGAATATAGTCTGCATCTGGCTGGAAAAATAACAAATTGTCAGTAGAACAGCAAATTGATGTTTCCTTAAAAAAAACAATGTTGTTACAAACATTTAACTTACTGTACAGTCCTGCCCAGGAACAAACAGACTCTTGCAAAGACTTGGATGCTCCTTGAGTATGTCCAGCAATCCATACAGCTGAAGGCCTTTGCGCAAGTCTCCAAGCATTGGTATAACTCGAAATGTTGCATGGAGAACAATTGCTCTTGTGGAGAAAAACAAAAGTAACAAATTAGAAAAACTGTAGATCTAGTAATACAGCATAAGTTTGTTTCAAGATGTAAGTTAAACAGTTATGGTTAATAAGTAAAATTTAATTTGACTAAATGTAACATTACACAGTCTTCCAAATTCTATCCTTCATAACACAGTCTGCTTAAAAGGCAAAGTATTTTCCATATTTACCTAATTACGGCATCTTTTTGTTCTATGTTGAGTGCTCCTGTGTATCCACAGCTGATAATTTCATCTGTAAATTCAGTCAGATCAGTTGCCTCTTCAACCTTAAGAAAAACAGTCAGTGACAAACAGGATGACAAATTAACTCAATGTGATTACTTTGTGGTAATATGCAAACCAACAATGTAATATACTGCTGGCAGCTATTAGGCAGTATTCAGAGTGAAGTTACCTTTGTGATCAATAGGGAGTATTCAACATCATCTACATCATCCTTACAAATTCTGCTGACATCAACTTCCCCAGTGGTGAGGTAAAAGTAGCACCACTCCCTCATAAAACATGGGGCTGGGCCACCTTGAGCTAGACTGACAGCAAAGATCTCGCCAGCAGTCCTATTATTTCAAAGTGAGGTTTTAAAAAGCACTCAGTAATTGCCTTTACACATGTAATAAAAAAAATTGAGCTTCAACAACACAAACCTGAAGAGACCATTGTCAAGGTCACTGTTGGAGTACTGTGGACTCTTTGCTCTCTGACCCAAGAAGAGGCGTTTTTCAATGCCACTGATCATTTCTTTGAATAACATTGAGAAAAAGCAGAGTGTGAATTACACAGATAAATGTTTATTTATTTTTGGTACAGCTTTTCCACTTTTATTATTCTTAACTTGCCTGTAAGAAACTCCTTTCTTAAAGCACCAGAGTCGACTCCAGCTTCCCCAATAAAGGTTATTTTTAGCTGGTTGGCTGGGTTTCCTTTTTTTTGTCTTTGCCACTGCTTGAGCCCCCTCTCTAGGAGATTGTCCCGTGAAACACAAATGCGGAATTGATTTTCTGCATTAACTCGGCCAGCAAGCAGCTCCAGAAGATCATCTAGACTGTAGCAGGAGATGATGAGATGGTGAACACCATTTACATTTACACTTTATTTAACTTTTTAGACTGTACTATATGAACATTTTACCATAATACTTGTGGAGAGCTTGAATTGCCTGTTGTATCATCAGCAATACCAAAATCATCATTGCGCATAAAAGAACTGTGATCTGGAGACTCCACTGTAATTGGAAAGAGAATACGGTTTCATTTTACAGTGGAACATGTGACATTAAAGCACTTGGGGTTGATTTATAACACATTTGTTTCCTAGAACTATGTTTCCTAAAGTTTGTGTTACTCACAAAGATTTTGTTCTCCACACAGGCTGGCATGTAGTTCAAGACTGTCCACAGGAAACTTCAGTTGACATATTGGGCATGGTAAAACAGACTACAAACAAGAACATGTTAAACGATATAATAGTAACGTGGATTAGAGAAAATTTTGATTAGGGCTGGAGAATTTTAATGCCACATTACCTCAGATGGAAAATTTTCTTGTGTTATCTCATCCAAATTGCTTTCTGAGACGAACTGAACTTCTGTCTGCTCCAAAAACAAATAAATAAAAACTGTATCATACAAAGTACTTCATCATAAGTATGTGATTAGCAATCTGTTGACATAAACTAAAATCATTTATCCTTTTGTAGGTCTGTATAATAAATCAATATGGAATGTTACATTATTCAAAATAAAAATAATCTTTTTGGGTACTAAACTAATTAGAAAGCATCAATCCATTACCTCTTCATTTGAGGATGCGGAATCACTTGACTTGCAAACCTGAATGTGGAGAGCCAACACTTGCAGGGGCATGCTTTTGTTGCACATTTGGCAAGTAGCCTTTGGCATTTTTTTGAATTCTCTGGCATCATTAGGGAGAGGATTAAGGTCCAGCTCCTCTTGTAGAGGAACTACATACAGCATTGTCTTTCCAGATGCGGAGGCAGATTTAATCTGGGATCCAGTGTAACCTTCCGAGTCTGGAGGAATAACATTCAGCCGTCTTGTACCACTCCCCCCTATAAACAAAGACAAAATTAACAAGACAAATGTTTTTATAACCCAAAACATACTGACTCAAGTGGTAATAAAAATATAAAGTCACCAGTAGCCTTATAAAGCATCCATCCTCCACTCAGACCCTCCATTTTCGGGAATGCTTCATACAGTATGCTGGAAAGCTATTGTGAAATGCAAAGAAACTCACTAAATTAGAATTTTTAATTCTATTTCCTGTACTTATGACTCCACTATAAATGTACTTTTTCCAGTTGTACAAAAAGACAAATACACTAACATACCTCTGAATGTGTTATGTCCATTGTAATTGAGATTGTCCTTTTGCCAAACCCTGCTTGAACAAGCTTGAGCTCGTGTGCAGGTGAAGGGGTAGTCTCAGAATTTTTATCCAAAAGATATACATTTAAATCAAAAGGTTTAAATGCTTTTGCATTCTTGGTATGTGTTCTGGATGCTACATTTATTCTTTTTTTCCCGCAGATTGCATGTCTTCGGAACATGCTTGGAAAGGCCCTACAAGAAAAGAAAAATTTTATCATTTATATATTTTTTTTATATAAAATGAATGTCTGTAGGTATACAGTAATAAAAAAACGAAGTTTGTTTAACTTAAAAAAATGTCAAATCTAATAGTGTAGGGGTTTAACTATGTAAATGACAGAGTGCCTGCAAATAAAACATTTTAACTATTAGATTGGTTATCCATGCACTGTTTGGCCAACAACATGCACCTGGCCATGTCCTGATCAATGGTGGTATTTGTCTGTCTTTCTGGTAAGACTGCCTGCTGCCCCTGACCCTGCACTTGAACTTGAGGACGTGGTGTTACAGGACTCTGATTAAGAGTCTGTGTTAGCACAGAGATGAGGCTCTGTGCTGCACTAAGCACATCCAGGTATTCGGTCTGCTAAACACAAAGTTTACATTAAGAGTTAATGCGAGCATAATGAGAAACAATGAGAAAACCTTTATATTATGCATTCAGAATATATTCAGAACGCTTCACTCTTGATAATGTTGTCATTGTTTGATTGGTATACAGCAGAGCGGACTATATATATATATATATATATATATATATATTATACTGAAAGGTCTTTGTACTTATGTAAAGGTGATATTATTTAGGGTTTTACATTTGCTAAAGATAAAAAAAACTATTATCAATTAATCACAGTAGGGTACTAATCATATATTGGTGAGGTTAAATATATGTGAACATTTTTAACTAAAGACTGTGACAAATGAGGGAAAAATGTTTCTGACCACTTTATGAATCCACTGTATATAGGCCTACATTTCTAGCATTTAGTTGGCATTCTTACTGATGTTCTGTCCTCTATTTCTAATATAAACGGTTAGCAGCCATACTTCTCAAAGCTATTGGAACTGCTTTATTGATGTGATGAAGATAGATAATTAGATACTGATTTCTTTGCACTATAGTGGAATAGTCCCTAAATAAGGTAACAATTTGCTATCCCAGTGAGTTAGGATCAATGCATAAAATCATAATAATCTTAATGGAATCTATGATCTCGAGGCTACACCGTTACAGATAGCAAAATCGTGCATTTTAAGATATACAGTCATAGACTTAAATACTGCCTGCACGAAAAAAAAAAAAGCACGTGATATTTAATGCTCATCTGATCAGTAAAGCCGGTTCTGTAATCAGCGGTAGATCTCCATCACCTGCACACTTTCATATGGAGCAGCATAACGTCTCTGTGTAGTAAATACTGCTCCATGTGAAAGCGTTCAGGTGATGGAGATCTACCGCTGATTACAGAACCGGCTTTACTGATCAGATGAGCATTAAATATCGTTATCGTGTAACGTTAGGCCTACTGCCTAAAATATAAAGTATTGCTTACTAAGCCAAACAAACAAGACATGTGTTAACAGGCTAGATATCGACCTACTCAGACTACATTGAACTTGGAGAAAATATCATAACACACAAAGGGAATGTTTCTGTCACCCACTAACAAAATATTTATGGCTAATTACCTGAGATTGTCTGGCATTTGCCTGCTGACGCTGGTTATCCATCCTCTCACAGCAGCCATGAGTCGCATTGGAGTGACGTCAACTCTCCCTTGGACTGATTGGCTAGAGGAGAAGCTGTCAATCTAGAACTTGTTGGCCAATAGTGACACTGAAGCCCGCCCTGATTTACATGAAACTCTAACTGCAACTTTTAGAAACGCAAGCGCAGAACGTGGAAACAAGAGCAAAGGGGGAAAGACCACAAGCACACAAAAAAATAACACGTGAGCAGGAAACCTGATTTTGTTTGCGATTTGGAATTTTTTTAACACGTTTCAGTTTTGTGCAATATAATTTTAAATGTGTTTACATTTTTGATTCACACTTATTATTTTTAGATCCATCACCGCGTTGTTTGTTATTTAAAAAAAAATTCATTTGTTTTTCGGTTTTGTGCGTTATTATTTTACACGTGTTTTTATTTTTTTAATTTATGCTTATTATTTTTCGATCTGTGACTGCAATACATTTGGCGGGATTCTAATCCCATAGTTCACTCTTCTAGATTAGCTGTTTGAGTGGATAAATGGCCACCAAGAGTGCTTAAAAGGAAAAGGAAAAACTCTCAAGACACAACACCCTTATTAAACTTAGATCATTAGATCATAGAAGACATTCTGTCTTTTAAGACCCAAAACATATTCTAATTATATTAACTCCGATGCTTGCAGCTATGCAATCTCAATTAATATGCAATAGTATTCAGAAAATCCAGAATATTCACATAAGAATTCTTGATATAAATTTTTACATAAATACATATGCACAGTTTCGAAGGCGGGAGGTGGTGGTGGGGGGTTTGTGAGGGACAAGTTTGTAAGTGTGTGCAAAAGAAAGAATGATACTCTAACACTGCACTCTAGAATCTACATTGACCCCTCAGAAAATTTACTCCCGGGTTAAATTTGACCCACGAAGAACCTGTGCAAACAATTTTTTTTTTTGAAATATATTGTATGTAATCATTTTTGCAATATTGGAGAGTAACTGGCAATTTGACCAAACTTAATATGAAGTACATTGTTTTCAATGTTTTTTTTAACACTTGTCTGGTTCAAAAATGAGGGTAGGGATTGGACTTTAATTGGCCTTTTTCTCACACAGAGATATCATGTTTTATTATAATTTATTAATTCATTTGTCTTCTTTTGGTCACAGCTGTCCCATGGCAAAAAATAAATAAATAAATAAATAAATAATAATAAAAAAAATATTATTATAATTTATTTTTTTGCATTTATTTTATTTTATTTTATTGCAATGAAATGTGTTTATGTGGTTTAAGGTTAAAAAAAAACACATTATTTTCCACATAATGTACATTACTTTTTCTCCTCTATGCCCCCATTTGAAAAGCATAAATTTCTGCAAAGCTCATCGTTCTGTAAAGCAAGGTATGCTCTGATTGGCCAGCTATCCAGTGTGTTGTGATTGTCTGAATACCTCAACCATGTGATGGAAATTTTATACCCCTTACCATATGTGATGCCGTGTTCAAATAAAAAAAAAACCCATTAAAAATCTAATAAAACCCATTACAAAGGAATTTGTTGCATCCAGTTGGGACAAAATTATGGATTATAATGACCTACATTATCTTTTTTATGCATTGCATTGCATCGTGCTGTGTATAAAAAAAAAAAAAAAAAAACTTGTCTGTATTTGATCAGAGAAACGACAAACAACTAGCACTGCTCAAAACTTCTGTAGGCTACTCTCCCAGGAAACAGTCCTTGACCTCCATAAAATGCACTGCACACATCTGAATGAATACTGGAACAGTGTTGTAAATACAATTTAACCACTGATTTCTAGTTGTGTCCTCTTTTGGAAGACCAAGCATGGTAGTTTCACTTTCATGCTACTGCGAGAAATTTTTCAAAGTTATGCCTTCTTTCTTTACATGAACATTTCGGCGACGTTATGCCTTATATATGTAGGGGCATGTTTAAACGAGGCGGTTTAGCAGTGTGTAGATCAGTCTTAAGTTTTATAAAGACTATCTCTTTGGGATTGAGACTTTAGTCTTTGGGATTGAGTCTTCTAGTGTTTTAGTCTCAACTTTAGGGATCATATCTATTCATGAATAGCTTGTTACACGCAAAAGAGAAAGGACATTTTGAAATCATATCATATGACCTCTTTAAGTGATTAAATCTAGGGGGTCCAATCCTGTTCCTGGAGGGCTAATGTCCTGCAAAGTTTAGCTATAATCTTGAGCCCCCACTGTAGGGGTCTCATGTACAGCAGGCCAAAAGGTATCACGTTGGACACAGCTGCCATCAGACCCTGCAGTCTCTGAAACTGTTTGACAGTGAGTGACTGGCCTTCTTTGACTCTCTTGACTGACAAGAGTATTGACTCAATACGAGCAGGAGACAGAAGTGCCTGCATCATGGTCGAATCCCACACTACGCCTAGATAGGTGGTTCTATGAACTGGAGAAACTACACTTTTCTGGCATTCAGTCTCAAACCCCACTCCCCCATGTGAGCGAGAATGATCTCGATGTCGAACCGTCATGCACGTCCTGATATTGCTGAGTTAGATGTGTTCCTGGGTCAACATATTTTGTTGACCCTGGATCAACATTTTACTCAAAAAATGTAGTCTTGACCATATCCCCACACCTAAACCTAACCTTAACCATGAGTAATCCCTAAAATCAGAGGAAATGATAGATGAATGACACTGATGTACAAGCACATAACAGTGATTGTAAGCGTAAACTTCACAAAATCTAAACTTGTTTTTCAAATCTGATTGGTTAATCACAATGTTGTTCCAGGGTCAACAAAGATGTCGTCCCAGGAACATGTCTCACTTGGCAAAATCAGGTTCTGCGCCATGGCACGTGCTCTGATTGAGCTAGAATCAACCAATCGTTGATACAATTTAGTATGCGGGGTGAGAGTGCAAGGCCGAATAACTGAGTGATTTAACTGATGTAGATCTATGATCAGACGCAACCCCCCCCCCCCATCCTTCATTGGAACTTTTGAAATACCGGCTGTCTTGAGGGACCACCTCAATGGCCTCCTTCCCTAATAAGGTATTTACTTCTTGTTCTGTAACTAGAACCTTTGCAGTCGTGACCGACAAATGTAAGGACTTCTTAGCTGAGGACCTCCCAGCCTGAAGTACGGCCCTCAGATCTGGCTTAGGCTGGGAAACCCTGGCCCAGAGCATTGCTTCAGCCTCCAGTCCCGACGCGGTCTCGAGCCAGTACACTGAGAGGGCTGCTACCACATAGCAGCCCCTCCAGTATGTATAACCTCTTAAAGTGAAATAAATGTATACAGGGCCAAGCATGTAAATCTCGATCAGCAATAAGCAGATACAAAGCGCAGTTATAGGTGCACATATACGCTTGTTTTCATTTTTGTAATACGGAACATAACTCCACGTTTAATCCCAGATAAAACCTTGTGGTATGTTAATCTGAACAATTTATTTAGACTATTTAATGCGATCATGCACACACTTTAATAATGCCAAATCAGTTTTTGTCACAAGTAAATACATAAAATGTAGTTTTTAGTCACCCGCCCCAACCTTCCCGCAATAAAGTGCCAATTTCTTAACCCACCCCAACCCGACCCACGGGTTACACGTGGGTTATGAGATGATCCACGCATCATTAGTTTCTACTATACTCCTTCCGTTTCCACTACACTCTCTCGCACATACTGTACATACATACTCTCTCTCACACAAACATACATTATTCTCTTACATACATTATGTATGTGTGCATATGTATGTGAAAGGAGAATGTATGTGTGTGTGAGAGTATTTATATATATATATATATATATATATATATATATATATATATATATATATTAGGGCTGTCAAATGATAAAAAAAATTAATCAAATTAATCAGAATTTTCAGTGGATTAATCAGGATTAATCACTATTTGCAATTACACCTGAATCCTAACCATTTTTTTTTCTGAAATGCATACTAAACGATAAATAACAGGACACAGATACATAATTTCCATGTATTGATTCATCAATAGCCTATGTGGTTCTTTTTTTCTGAATTTCAAAAGTTTAACATTTACTTAGATCAAATTTACCTGAGCACTATATCAAACCATGCCATTTAACTACAGATCGTGTAAGGGTTTTAGGTGAACCAGTGGTTAAATATACCCACATATCTATGAAATTATGCATAGAGAAACTCGAAAGAATGAACTCAGAAACTGTCATGATTCTGCCCTCGTGTCCTTGATTTTTCCTAGTCTTGAGGCAGGATCATGACAGACCCATGTTTTGTGTACAAGCGCATGGCCTTGTCTTTGGGCCATGTGCTTGTGTTGTCTCGTTCCCTTGCCCCGCCCCCCTTGTTAACCTAGTCGTGTCTTGATTGTCCCATCTGTGCCACCTGTCGTGTCTTGATTGTTTCCCCTATTTAGGTCTCCAAGTGTGCTCTGTCTTGCGTCGGTTCATTGTCATTGTGATTGTACTACTTATGTGTTTTACACTTGTGATTGTACCGCTGAAGTCCTTGTATTACCGTGAGTGTTTATAGTTAGTATTTAGAGTCCTTGTTTATCTTGTCAGTCCAGTCCTGTTTTAGTTCTTTAGTATGTACCTTGCTCCGTGTTTTCCCCCTCGTGGGTTTTGTTTTCCCCTTTTTGTAATAAACCCTTTGTTTGAGAATCCCTGTCTGCACCTGAGTTCCTCCCTTACCAATACCTGACAGAAACACAAACATGCGCCCTCTGCACACATACATATGTGTGTGTGTGTGTAAGGAGAATATATGAGTGTGAAAGCAAAAATATATCCATATGAAAGGAGAATGTATGTGTATAAGAGTAGAAATGTATGCAATGTATAAGAAGAATGTAAGTGTGTGAAAGCAAGAATATGACTGTCAAAGGAGAATGTAAGTGTGTGAGAGTGCCAGAATGAATTAAGTCTTGTACAGCCCCTCATAAATTATGGTTTGTGCAACCTTACATACACAAACAATAATAAGATCACTATTAGGCTTATTTTGACTTTCAGGTCAACTGTCATGTAGGATCTTATAAACATGAAAAAAAAAAAAAAAAGAAGAAGAAGAAGAAAAAAAGCATCCAACATGTTATGTCATCAACTTGTTTGGAAACTATGGGCATAAATAAAGTTCTGAGTTTCCCACTAGTAATTATGACTTTGTGTTTGCAATCATTTATGTTTAGCTCATACATGTAATGTTTCCATCATGACTTGAATGCACAGAGAGTTTTTTATTTTATTTTTTTTTTTATTTTTTTTTTTTTAAAGTCTGCACTAGACAACTGTTAGCATTTTGTAACATATGGTTGGACAGTGTATGCTTGTTAGCACAAAGAGTTAGTCTGAAATCATGTCAGTTCATCAGCCTGGAGGAAACATGAAATTACCAAAAGCCTCAAGCTGGTTAATAAGTTGGCTAGTTCACCCTTTGGTGACAACTTGATCAATTTGGCACACCAAGGCTAATGGCTGTCATCAAATGAGACTGGCCTTCAGAAATGGTTATTTCAGTGGAGTCCAATATATTTGCTGTCACCTCTTAACCATGCCACTTGGCATAGATGCATCAGCCGCCAGCACTCTAGTGAGGTAGCCCTCCATTAGCAATGTTAAACGATGATGCAAAGCAGTGGAAGTCGTCTTTCAATTTACCATGCAAAAACTAATGGCTTCCGATACCAACCAGGGCCTAATGGATTAGTCAGATGTGGTAATTTAGACAGAGGGAATTTAAGTGCTTTTATTTGCAGGGGGGTAAACATGATTGAGGGTGTCCTTATTTAGCCTTAAAGGTTTTGTAATTGGAATCAATGAGGTGCATCTAATTTAAAATAAATATTCTGTGGCATTGGCATTTTCATATTTCTCCCACTGTCAAAACAATGTTAAAGAGGCAAATCAATAATTACATTTAGAATTTAAAGAATCTGTTTGTCGTAACATGACAATTATTTTTTTCAATTAATGTATTGTGTACATATTTTGTGGTTAGGCTGCATTTCTACTTTCTAATGATTCAGTATATCTTTGCATGCATATGCTCAGCACCATGGTCATTTGGGTTATGTGTGTGTGTGGCTTGGATAAATGTCTGTTGCCAGATTATGTGCATGTCTACAATGATCATGTCAGATGATTTCAATGCAATGATACATTAGTATCTATTTGGATGGCATTTCACCACCACCATGAAAACCATGGAGAACAAGAGATAGAGGAATGAGGCAGCTGTTGATAACCCAGGCTTGTCATAACGTCACATCGTTCTCATCTGTTTAGAGGAGATTAGATCTTTCTACTCAGTCAGCTGCCAAACATGAAATATATCTTTAGGAAATGTGCTGCAATGTGTGTGTGAATGTTTAAATGGTCATTCCTATATAACTTTCTGAATAAGAGTTGTGGAAGCATTAAACTGAATAAATCTGTCTTGTTCCACACTCTGTAATATGTCCACCACACTGGACAACCATTATATATTACATACAGTAATATAAAAAAATCAATGCATCTTAATGAACCTGGATCATAGGTCACAGTGATATAGTATTTGTTGAGAAAAAAATAGCGGGTCAAGCACCAAACCCTGATGCACGCCTATGGATAATTAATGCTATGTAGATGTAAAGACATAAGGTAAAACACATTTATATTTTAATTTATTGTAAAAAAAAAAAAAAAACATACCTTTCAACTTCTGAACCTTTTCTGAAATGCATCTCTTACTGATTTCATGTTTGATATTTCCTTCTGAGTACATTTGCATGAGCAATATTCAAACCATTCAGTAATGGGCAATGACTTTCTGTTACCTCCCTCAACAGCCTCATCCTCCCAGCACACTCAGATTGACACACCTAAATGTAAGAGCCATATTATGTATAATATAAGCCAGTGACTCACTAATGGATATACATATCTACTTCCTTAAAATTGAAAATTCAGCCATAAAACCTGGCTGGAGTTTCAGAATATAGGGTGAAAGCTTCAAAGACCTTTGAAATGTGTGTGTGTGTGTGCGTGTGTGTGTGAGCATGGACTGTGTGCGGTGCCTACAACAGTGGAACTAATCCATCATTATAGGACAGAAACCAAGGATGACCAAAGGCCAAACACAGCATAACCACAGGCATCTCAGAAGAAATCCACTGCGACAGCCAGAGCAGAACTCCTGCTGGGTTAGGCATCCCTTACAATGACTTTGATCGAAAACATGTAATAGAAGCACAAACAATCTCATAGCTGTCGTTATTGACATCATTACATGCTATAAGAATGTATAGACAGTGATTGAGAGCTAAAAATAAGTGTTTCACTCGAATCAGTACGATCAGTCTTTCTCCATACTGTCTTGATATGGTAGATAGTTTGGCTCTCTCTAAAACTAGATACATCAGGATAAGATGATCTCCTTCTGAAATTTTGCCTTAAGATTTATGTTACCTTGAAAAAAGGAACAGTGAAATGTTTTACCCTCAAGATATATTTTCCTCTATAGCAAACCCTGTTTACACACACCTGATCATCTGGGCATTAATAGTAGAGGCTTGTTGTTGTCGCATGCATATCTGAGTGCATTAATCTCGCTCAGGATTTAATCAAGAATTGAACTCAATGAGGGAGGGGGGCAACTATCTTCTTAATGGAAGACAAAGAAAAGAAAAGACACTAGGTGGGGGGGGGGGGATCACAGAAATTCTAAGTGGCACTTTAAAAATGGAAAAATTTAAAGGAAGGAAATACCAGAAATAATGGTACCTCAGGATATATATATATATATATATATATATATATATATATGTGTGTGTGTGTGTGTGTGTGTGTGTGTGTGTGTGTGTGTGTGTGTGTGCTTGTGTGTGCGTGTGTGTGTGTGTGTGCGTGTGCGTTTGTGTCAAGGTGATTATACATGGGGCAACTTTGAAAATGTATTTGCCCCATTCCTGATTTAAAAATACATGTTGCTCACAGACTGTTTTCACTGTATTTTGGTCATATATGTGGATATTTATTTAAAAACATTAGCCTTTGGTTGTAATGCATCTGTGCTTATTTTTTTGTCCTTTTTTATATTTTGGTCTGACTTTTGTGTCTGTTATTGTAAACAGCTTTGGATTCATAAAAAAGAAAAAAAAAAAGAAAAGATGAAACATTTCCTGACAATACTGTTCTTAATCTCATCCTGTCCACTGTACATGCATCTCAAGCAATAAAACCTCCCCCTATTTCAATTTGCTCATAGTGGGGAAAAAAATGAATTAAATTGCAGTGATATAGCAATAAATTTCTTGTACGAGCTGTCAGACGTCCAATCTTGCTTGTGCATCTGTACACTTATTTGTGTGCACACGAGCATGTAGTGGGCTGCTCTCTTTTGGACGAACCGAGGGGGTGACAGTTTGGGTGGCCAGACAATGTTGCTCTGATGAGGTGACAGACGGCCATTCGTGAACCAGAGGGGGTGGATGACATCAGTATTCACTAATAGCTTCACAACCCTAGATGACCTTCCCCTCTCAATTCACAACACACCTCTCCCGGGCTGCCCCTACATGTCCTCTACATGCACTGCGGAGGCGCACACATGTTCCCTTGAATGAAAATATTAATGGCTTTATCAGCCTTTTGGCTCCTACACTGCTCCAGTGATGCATTTACAGGTATAATGCTGACAAGGAGTATGATAATGACCATCACTGATCATACACATCTTTCAACCTTCACAGAACAGAATAAATTGCTTCTCACTTATTTATCTTGCATAATAGGCTCTGGGAATAAAACCTGGGTGTGGCTGACTGGGAGCCACTGCCTGCATTAAATGTGGTAATAAAGGCATCGAAAAGGAAAATAACAGTGTAAGCAATTGCCTAGGGCCCAACGTACTGGGGGGCCTGGTGTGATGGTTCATAATAAATGACAACATCCAACAAGAGCATGTTAAGTACTTTGTGGATGCAGGAGTTCCTTTGCTTGGCAGAAAGAGTGTCTGTCAAAGTATAAGGCCTGTCATGATTTTTCAAGGATAACATGGGGAAGGAATTCAAACACTGGCTACCAGGGATGCAAGAAAGTTGCAGAGACTGAAATATGAGACGTTTATATGCATTAGAAGCAGTAACACTGAGAAATATCATTACAATTTAAAATACTCTCCATATTTTGTAATTATTATTATTATTATTTATAAATCATTACAAATGGACACCCTTTACATCAGTCTGTGGTTTTTGCAAATATTTAACCAATGAATGGTATTAAGAAGAGCTTGTGGCTAAACCTTGTAACTCCATTGGATATGAAAACTGTATGTTGGTCATACACATGGATTATAAACAAGTATGTTTGACTAACAGAAAAAAAAAGAAAAAAAACTGCATTTCTTTAATACACACACACACACACATACTTTCACTTGACGGTTGTTCCATTTTTATCAGGCTTCAAGGCAGAGAGGAAATGAAATCTGTTAACAGTATTTCACATCAGGTACAGTGCTTCCACCCCTCCAGCCAATGACACTGTGGCCTCTTGTGTGATTAGCACACAAAAAACGACCTGCTTCCAGGGTCATAGGTCCAGGTTCAGAGGTTATGCACACCAACCGTGCTTGTGCAGAAAGCTCAACAGCTGCACATCTTAACATTTGTCATATGAAGATTGTCGATCCCGTTAACACAAACACTGGCTTTAGACAGCCACTAACATGACATCAGTGGATCACAAGGGGAAATAGAGGGAAAGACAGTCACGAAGAAAACTAAATCAAAAGGACAGAAAAAGAGAGATGTTGGTGAATTCAAAAAACTTTCTAGGTGTCTATGTACATACAATCAAGAAGAATGACAGAGAAAGAAATAGAGAGTGAGAGAGAGAGAGAGAGAGAGAGAGAGAGAGAGAGAGAGAGAGAGAGAGAGAGAGAGATAGACAGGGAGGCAGAGAGAACTATATTAAATAGCATGGGTAGCATTTATACAAATAAAGGCCTATGCAAAACAAAGTAAAATAAAATTGCTATAGATTATAATGAAAGTTTACCATGACATACACTATTGCAGAATTATAATAATGTTGGTTTTCTTTGTTGAAAGAAAGAGAACATATGAAGGAGAAAATGACCTGAGGGATTCCTGCACTGAATATCATTGAATAACATGATTAATAATTGAACATTGTAGAGTATTGATTTAAAGCAAGTCCATTCCCTGTGAAGCAGCACATGCTTTCATTAAAAGCTTTGCTGATTTAATAAAAACATAAACTTATCACTGAAATGAACATTAAGGAACCATTTAGGGATCTGATGCAGGAACAAATTTGTATTTATCTTTTAGAAATGTTTACAAGCGTTTTTTTATTATTATTTTTTTATATATGAATTAAGGGATAAGAAATGATTACTCCTTTACATAGACTGTACAGAGCATAATGTCATGGATTAGTAAAATACAGCAACAACCAAGAAATAATTTCCTTTCGTCCAGTCTCCAAACATCCAGACTAGAGCAGGCGCTTGTGTAAATGAAATGCTTCTGAAAATCTTCAGCTCTCCAGAGCTAGTTAGTCAAATCATGTTAGACTAGTGTTAGTCAAATCATGCCTTTCACAGCAAAACACTTATATGAATATATGTTTATGTGTATGGAAATACATCAAAATGTATGTCTAAAGTAGTTTTTTTGTTTAATAATACAAACTGCAGTCTAGAGATGTATTGAAGGGTTCATATATAATGCGGTTACAATTTTCCCTTTCTCTTTGGAGTGTTACAAGCCCTTGGTGCATAAAGAAGATCTGTAAAGTTGCAAAGACGAAAGTCTGAAATCCAAAGAGATATTTATTATAAAAGTTAAGAGTTAACTACACCCCCCTAAAACAGCTTATTCTAACACGCCCACACATGTCGATGTCATGATGTGGGAATATATTTGCATATCACCACGCAACTGTTTTCATTGTAGTATTTTTGTTGCCGTGCCGCCATGTTGTGGAGATGCTGTGTGCTTCATCGTGAAAGCTAAACTACTTTGTTTGCCCTTCCATCCAATTCGTCATGCCTAGAGCTGATCCATGCTGGTTGCTGAGGAAATATATTAAAGTTTTATTAAATTTTTGAGCAGTGTAGAGTACCACTTGTTGTTTTTCATTTCTCCAATCACAAATGCAGACATGGTTTTATGTTTAAAAAAGACAGTATAAATCATTATAATCAGTAATTATGTCCCCATTGGATGCAACAAATGCTTCATTTGTAATGGGTTTTATTGGATTCGTCTCATCATGCCAGGAGATGGCATCACAGTAAAGCAAGGGCTGTAATATTTCCGTCTCACGCTTGAGGTATTTGGACAATCAAGATGCACTAGATCGAGGAGATACAATAATGCACAGTATGTGTAAAAATGTTTTTAACCTTAAACAGCATGAACTCATTTAATATATATTCTGTATGTATTTTTACATACCATATTCTGTTCACCCTAGATGTTTTTGCAAGTTTCATCCTCCAAACTACAATCACTTTATAAAGAAAATAAAAATTGGTGTTTAGCACTTTACTTTAGCAGGGTTTATTTCCTTATTTATATAATGATCACACGTTGTAAAAGTCAAGCCAGACAGATATCCTTCTCATTTCCCAGAGAAAACGAAATATTTGTACATCTTTTATTTTTCATACCAGAGATATTTGTATATCTGCAGTGAATTATCTGAACATAATTAATTTTATAAAAAATCACCATCAGCTTCTTTTTTTTTTCTTTCTTTTTTTTAAGCGACTTCAATTGCAGTGTTCACTTCGGATCTAGTCATGAATTAATCAAATTATAGCGAATATATTGCTGATTAATATTTCAACAGTATGTACAGAAAGGTATTAACGATAATACTTTATTGGCCTGCTGAATATTTCATATGTTAGACTGGGGCAGAGATTGGCAATGAACAATGCTTTAACCCCTGCTGGGCAGTCTTATCGATAGCATCACATGGTTTTGCTACTAACACAATGACAAATAAGGTGGAAAAATGGATTATCTGAGGTCTGGCTCACCACGGCCCCAAAGCTTGTGCCGAACAGTCTGAATGGAATCCATTGTGAGGATTTTTTTGTGTATTTTGTTTTCCTCCCTATGATCTTTGGTAATCAGTTTAAGATGACTGTATATACAAGATAAAATGTGTAAAAATTGCATTATTGATTATTTTGTATTTTTTTTTTTTTTTGATAGCTTGAGTCATGAAAATTAAAGAATAGTTCTTTTGAAATGATTGAATGTTTGTGTTTAATTGAAATCTTGCACGTCTTGAATTGTTGCTGATGCAATTGACCTATCATTAAACCCCATAACACCATACAACCCCCCCCCCCCCCGTTACTGTTGCTCACTCAAATAAACAAACTGAGATGCTAACTGTCTTACAATGACAGCTGTCAGTGTGAAAACCTTGTCCGAAAATGTTTTTGATTTGATACATTTTCGACACAGAAAGACCACCATTCAAGTAGGACTTAAATAGGGGCTTACCGATAGGTCAGTTGGTTCTAATGTCATATGACAAGTTTGAACCTAAATTACTGATCCTTTCGCAAAGAACACAACCCCCCCCCCTTAGTTACTGTTTTTATGTCTAATAAGACAATGCGCTCTTACGACACACATCAACGAGCTGACACACAAGACAGAGCAGCTTTCAAAATGGACAAAAATGGCAGATTCAGCCTTATGATTGATCAGATCGTTTGTCAATCAAACTCCCTGCAAAGGCTCCATAGAGCATCACAGTCCCGCCCACAGCCCGAGAAAGCTTTGGTGCCGGAAGTAAATTACCCATTCATTTCTCCCATTGA
Source organism: Carassius auratus (assembly GCF_003368295.1). Lineage (NCBI taxonomy): Eukaryota > Metazoa > Chordata > Actinopteri > Cypriniformes > Cyprinidae > Carassius > Carassius auratus. The sequence goes on from NC_039284.1 coordinate 6,307,249, forward strand.
CTTTCAGAAAAAATACATATCTAAAGAGTTTTAGAGCATGTCTGAGGACAACCAGCTACGGCTGAACTCATAAGCATACAACATATCATTTAGAGTGAAAGTGAAATGAAAAAGTAAGCAAAAAGCCAAAAAAAGTAAAAGATACAAGACTGTGTACATATTTTCATTTCGAGCGCAGGAACTACTCATCCCATAAAACACAGCGCCTCACTGAATTCGACTGAAGCCACATCCGCAAACGAGCCTTTTGAGCGACTTCCAAATCTGATGACGGCCGCGCAAACTTTTTCCTCCAGTGAATTTTATTTTATAAAGTGAATGTGCAGTAATAGCAGTTCTTTCAGTATTAATCGTGTAAATAAAAAGTGTTTTATATAGGTATTGATTTTTATATTTATCATCATGTATTTTATATATTGTGTGCGTGTTTGAAAGGGGTTAACAATAACGTCAGGAACATGGTGCAGTGCTTTGTACCTGACTGCAATCATCGCTCAGTCGTCAACACATGTCGTTGCCATTACACAAATGTTCAGTAAATGCACAAAAAGGTATGCCTAGGCTAAATATTGTTTTGACAGTGGCATCATAAAATGCTTGATATGACTTATACCATATGAAGGCTACAGTAACCTAGCTAAAGTTGACGATAATGCTAACTAATGTTACCAACCTCCCTGCAAAACTCACCAAAACTTTTTGGGTCTTGTCCCTCATGCTGGCCCTTACAAAACCCACAAGCTGACCCTCGGACACGCTACACTCAACTAACGTTACATGACCCTATCTAAAGTGGGTTTCACCCCTTTGAACACTTGTTTTCCTCCTTGAAAAAACGCCATCATGACAGCCAAGGAGCTCATGATTGCACTAAGTCTACCGTGCAAAAACGCAACACAGAATTAACCAGACAGTTCCACGAGTTCCACCAATCAGATGCATCACTGTGGGATTGTGGGATTGTTCAGGATTGTGGGTAAAGAAGTACCTATCCAAGACATCGTGAATAAAAGGCATTTATCTCAAAACAAGGTTAGTGCCCCATGAACTTTTGCCGTTTATATGAGCATATACTATCGCTTAGCTGGTTTTAAATCTACCATGTATGGTTATGTTTTTATGGCTTATTTCCCAAATGTCAATGCAGAAATTTTATTCAATCTTTACTTCCGGCACCGGCTGTGGGCAGAACTGTGATGCTCTATTGCAACTGATATTTGAGATCTAATTCTATAGAAATCCAAAATGTCCACATAACTTCAATGATTACAACACAGGAACAACATTGTTGTAATCAATTTTAGAGCTTTTTATTTATTTATTTATCTATTTTTACAACAGATTGATGATAAAAACACTGACAGCCAATCAGTTTTCAATATTATACGCTGGTGTGGACATTAATATAGTTTTTTTTTTTTTTTTTTGGTATTTATATATGTATGACTATATGTGTATTTATAATATTCATTTCAATTTTTTATATTCATGGATTATTCCTTGTATAATCCATAAAAAAAAAAAAATGGTATGTAGTATGTATGTATGAATGTATTAGAAAATTACAACATTATGCAAACGCTTAAAAATAAAAAGTTCTGATTAATATATAAACTTACTTATTCTCATAACCTCAATGCTTTCCAAATATTTGCTGTGTGTTTCTTTTCCTGGATGGTTCTTTTTCATTTGTAATCGGTACATGTTGTTAAAAATATGCCCAAGGGCAAACTAGCTCAGCTTTTCAGCTCTTCTGTGAAATCACATCGCAGAAATAAAACACAACTGAATACACCTGTGGTATTGTATACACAGGTAGCCCTTCACACACGAAGGCATGTAAGGATTAATATCATGTTGAATATGCGCCTGCCTAATCCCGATGCTGTAAAGAGCCACTGTACATAATGTGAAAAGTGCGGAGCGTTTATCCAGTCTGGCCTTTGCACTGTGTGGCTATGGAGATTAATGAGACTTCGGGAATTTAAATCATCCCAAACGCACTGACTGGTTAATTAAATCCCCCAGGGACGCCCACCCAGAAAAAGAGGTGTACTGGTGAGGGGAGCTAAAGGCTTTTTTTTTTTTTTTTTTACCTCTGGGTAGGGCACCTTGGGAATGTTCAGTGGGTCAGGATATAGGTAAGACAAATCCCTTTTCCATTCCTAGCCTTCAAAGGCAGTTATAAATAGGGTATCATACTTCTTGCATCTCTGGGTGGGCACAGAAGTAGACACTGCGGTGGTCTCTGATATTTCATAGCTACAATGTCTATTTTTTTTTCATCACCATATCATGAGGGGGCTCTATACTATTTCATATATTTTCCATATAGCAAATATGCCTTACATAATATCATGGTCACACTAGACTTCAGTTGATAGTTCACATACAAATTTAAATTCTGTCATCATTTACTCACCCTCAAGTTGTTCCTAACCTGTATAAGGTTATTTTTATTATTATTTTATTATTATTATTTATTTATTTTTTCATAAAAGAAGGTGAATGTTGGTATCCGAAAAGCTACTGGAAGCCACTGACTTCCATAATATGGAGGGGGAAAAATACTATGGAATAGTAAGATCATAATGTGATGAATGAAGTGAAATTCACATAAGCTTGCATTTTACTGTCTACATACATTTGCATACATACAAACACAAGTCAAAGGGTCAATAAGTGTAGAGAGATGAACCATTAATTCGCAAAACTATTTAATATTTTTAGTACAACTTACGTAAAATAAAGCTTTAAGAGGTGTTATATTTCACACTTTTGCAGTTTATTCTTCAAAGTCCACTGCGTTCTAATCTAAGATAAAAAATTAAGAATTAGTATGATAAATGTTTTATTTGTTTGTTTATTTGTTGGTTGGATATTATAAGGTAGAATTGTTGATTTGTACTAAAGTCATTAATCATGCCTTTCCAAATAAGGTAATCTTTTTTAAATTTATGTATTATTACTTATTATGTAGGCTACTTACAGTGTGTATATATAATATATATAGTAATTATGATTTTCACCTGTCAGACAATAAAACTGTAAAAATCCCACTAGATTTACATTGAAAGAGGAAAAATCTAATGGCCAGAATATCATAGTGTAATGAGAAGGCTGAGGCAGAATTAGAATCCATTTGCAGAAGTTTATTAGGGAAAGATCTTAGAGACAGAGTTGTTTAACCAGTAGGGGGGCTATGGGGATCTCAGATCTGACACAGTGATAAGCTTCTATCTGCCAAGCCATTGAGCTGTCACGCCCCCGGGCTGATCTGTCTGTTTTTCCCCATAGTGTGTGTTGTTTACACTTACCATGTGCTTCTGTGTCACCGTGGTGCCCGTCTCCGCCCTCTTGTTTCATTATTATCTTGTTATTGGTCACCATCACCTGCTCTGCATTATGATAATCACTCCTTCTCTATTTAGTCTCCTCATGTGTGCTGTCTGTTGTCAGATCGTCGAGTTGTTTTCGTCCATGTCTCAACTTTATCCACATCTCTTGTTTAGCCTACACAGAGATCGTGCCCGTTTTGTTTTCATCCTCTAGTTTGTTTGTTTTTTCCCACTTCCTCCTGCTTTCAGGCAGCGCTACTCTCCAGCCTTCCGTGTTAGAGCTCACCGATCGCTGTCACTCCTCTTCTTCGCCGCGCCACAGCGCGCCACCAGTTCCCCGCCTCAACAGCGCCCCCGCCTCCCTGTCAGTTTGTCCGGGCATTGCATCAGAGGATTTCCTAGTGGAATTCGTCCAGGAGGCTCTTTTGGATCTGCTCCAGACTGCCCTGTTCCTGGATAGTTTTTTGTTAATTCTCATTTTTATTTTTTTTCTCTGTCCTTTGGAATTAAGCCATCTAATAAACTGACCTTTTGAGCACCTGCAACTGAGTCCCAGTCTCGCCCCCTGACAGAACGATCTGACCACCATGGACTCAGCAGGTGCAGATCCCCTCAGATCAGCCGTCACCCAGCAGGGCATTCTCCTGGGCCAACATGCCTCCCAGCTAACGTCCACATCGCGGGAGGTTGAGTTCCTTAATGCCAAGTTGTCGGAGCTGACTGCCCAGCTCCAGGAACTTCAGAGACAGACACCTGCAAGATCGGAGGACCCCACTAGCCTTTCCTCTACCCGTCATGATCCTGAGCCTCATGCCAACAACCCACCTCCCTATGATGGGAACCCTAACTCCTGCAGAGCCTTCCTGTCTCAGTGCTCCCTAGTCTTCGCCCTCCAGCCCCGCCGATATGCCCAGGAAGAGACTAAGGTGGCTTATGTTCTAACCCTCCTCACAGGCAGAGCCCGTGACTGGGGAACTTCAGTGTGGGAGGCCCGGGCTCCCTTTTGTGCCTCGTTTGGGGCTTTTCGACAGGAGATGGTCAAATTATTCGACCGTTCTGCTCGGGGTGATGAAGCAGCGGCCCAGCTGGCACGGCTACAGCAAGGAGGCCGCTCAGTGACCGAGTATGCCATTGAATTCAAGACCTTAGCAGCGGCCTGTGACTGGAATGAGGGGGCTTGCAGAGCTGTGTTTCGTGCTGGACTAGACGAGGAGATCCAAGACAAGATCGCCACCCAAGAGCTTCCACGCAGTTTCGATGATCTGGTCGACCTGGCCCTCCGTGTTGAGAACCGCCTTCGCCTTCGTCACCAACAACTGACTGCTCGCACTTCTTGGAGGGTGGGTGAAATGACCAGCGAATCCACCCCGGTCCTGCCTCTGCCATCTCCTGCTGACCCTGAACCCATGCAGGTGGGACGACTGCGTCTTACTTCCCAGCAGAAGCAAGAGAGACTCACCCGGGGCTTATGTCTCTACTGTGGGAGGGCCGGACACTTCGTTGGAAAATGCCCGCTAAAAGCCAAGGCCCATCAGTAGCCAGGGGGATTCTGGTGGGCACATCTCCGCTTAATTTCCCCCACTCCTCCCGCACACTACTTCCCGTGGGTGTCCAGTTCGGAGGTTCTCGTCACTCCTGTTCGGCCCTGGTGGATTCTGGGGCTGGTGGTAGTTTCCTGGACACGGCACTGGCCAAGCAGTGGGGAATTCCCGCCATTCCCCTCTCTACTCCTATCTCTGTTCGGTCTCTGGATGATTCCCCTATCACTACCATCACTCACCTCACCCCTCCTGTAAGTCTTATCGTTTCTGGCAATCACCATGAGATAACCGAGCTGTACCTTCTTGATTCCCCGAGTGCCCCCGTGGTTCTGGGACACCCGTGGTTGGTGCAGCACGGTCCTCATGTGGATTGGGCCAGAAACTCAGTCTTGTCTTGGAAACAGTCTTGTCTTGAGTCTTGTTTGGGTTCTGCCTCTTTTCCTGGTTTTGTGTTTCCTGTTGTGCAGGTGGATGATGCTGATCTGTCCGGGGTGCCGGAGGAGTACTGCGATCTGCGGCAGGTCTTCAGCAAGTCCCGGGCTGTGTCCCTGCCTCCTCACCGGCCTTATGATTGTGCCATCAACCTCCTCCCAGGCACTTCTCCGCCCAGGGGTCGGTTATATTCCCTGTCTGGTCCAGAAAGAGAGGCTATGGACAAATATATTCGTGAGTCCCTTGATGCCGGTCTCATCCGTCCCTCCTCGTCTCCTGCTGGCGCAGGGTTTTTCTTTGTTAAGAAGAAGGACGGCTCCTTGCGCCCTTGTATTGATTACAGAGGTTTGAATGACATTACCATTAAAAATAGGTACCCCCTGCCCTTAATGTCATCTGCCTTTGAACTTTTGCAGGGAGCCAAGGTCTTCAGTAAGTTGGACCTCCGTAATGCTTATCACCTGGTTCGGATTCGAGAGGGGGATGAGTGGAAGACAGCATTCAACACTCCTTCGGGACATTATGAGTACCGGGTGCTACCCTTTGGCCTGACAAATGCCCCAGCTGTCTTCCAGGCCCTGGTTAATGACGTGTTGCGAGACATGGTTAACAAGTTTGTCTTTGTGTACCTAGATGACATTCTTATTTTCTCTCCTTCACTTCAGGTACACACCCAACACGTGCGCCAGGTGCTACAACGGCTGCTGGAGAACCAGCTATATGTTAAAGCGGAGAAGTGCGTTTTCCACTCCAAGTCAGTTCCCTTCCTGGGCTATATCATTTCGGCGGAGGGAATCAAAGCTGATCCCGCTAAGGTAAGGGCCGTAGCCGAGTGGCCACCTCCAGACTCACGAAAGGCACTGCAGCGGTTTCTGGGATTTGCCAACTTCTACAGGCGCTTCATCAGAAACTTTAGTCAGGTTGCTGCACCCTTGACAGCTCTTACTTCCACTAAGGTACCGTTTAGGTGGAATTTGAAGGCTCAGGAGGCCTTTAATGACCTAAAGTCCCGATTCATTTCTGCTCCTGTTCTTTCATTTCCAGACCCTGAACGCCAGTTTATTGTGGAGGTGGATGCTTCTGAGATTGGAGTAGGTGCGGTCCTTTCTCAGAGATCCCCCAGAGATGGGAAGGTACATCCCTGTGCCTACTACTCTCACCGCCTGAGCCCAGCAGAACGGAATTATGACGTAGGGAACCGGGAACTGTTGGCGGTCAGGCTAGCCTTGGGTGAGTGGCGTCACTGGTTGGAGGGGTCAGCACAGCCCTTCTTGGTTTGGACGGACCATAAGAACTTGGAATATGTCCGTTCGGCCAAGAGGGTGAGTTCACGCCAGGCCCGATGGGCACTCTTCTTTGGCCGGTTCAACTTCTCTCTCTCGTATCGCCCAGGCTCCAAAAATATAAAACCTGATGCCCTCTCCCGTCTTTACAGAGATACAAAAGGAACCAGTGTATCTACTGAAACAATTATCCCTAAAGAGATTGTGGTAGGGTCCCTCTCCTGGGACGTGGAGAGGAGAGTGCTGGAAGCCATACGAGAGAGAGAGGTGCCGAGGGAGTGCCCAGAGGGTAGACTTTTCGTGCCGGATGGGCTGCGCCCTGAAGTCCTCCAGTGGGGGCATTCATCCAAGTTAGTCTGTCATCCTGGGGTTCGGAGATCTCTGGCTGCCATCCGCCAGCGATTTTGGTGGCCATCCATGGCCCAGGACGTCAGGCAGTTTGTGTTTGCCTGCCCAATTTGCGCCCAGAACAAGAGTTCTAATCAGCCTCCTGTTGGTCTGCTACAGCCCTTACCCATCCCCTCCCGCCCCTGGTCACACATAGCCCTTGACTTTGTCACTGGTCTTCCACCATCGAGGGGTAACACCGTAGTATTGACGGTGGTTGATCGCTTCTCTAAAGCGGCCCATTTCATCCCCCTTCCCAAACTGCCTTCAGCTAAGGAGACCGCTCAAGTGGTGGTTGACCACATCTTCCGGATTCATGGCCTTCCGGTGGACGTGGTTTCTGATAGGGGGCCACAGTTTGTCTCCCGATTCTGGAAGGAGTTCTGTCGACAGATCGGGGCCTCTACGAGTCTGTCGTCAGGTTTTCACCCTCAGACCAATGGGCAGTCCGAGCGGGCAAACCAGGTTTTGGAACAAGCTCTCCGCTGCTGACGTCCCATAATCCGAGTTCTTGGAGCCAACAGTTATCCTGGATTGAATATGCCCATAACTCCTTGCCAGTGGCGGCCACAGGTATGTCTCCATTCCAGTGCTCCATTGGTTTTCAACCTCCTATGTTCCCCTCACAGGAACCCGATGCTGCTGTTCCGTCTGCCTTAGCCTTCGTCCGCAGGTGTCGCCGCACCTGGAGGAGGGCTGAGGAAACCTTGGCTCGGGTTTCCAGACGAACCAAAGCGGCGGCTGACCGTCACCGTATTCCTGCTCCCCGCTACGTATGTGGTCAGAGAGTATGGCTGTCTACCAAGGACCTTCCTCTCCGGGTGGCTTCTCGCAAGTTAGCCCCCAGGTTCATGGGGCCATATCAGATCACCAAGGTATTGAGTCCGGTGGCGGTAAAGCTCAAGTTACCTCCCATACTTGGTCGGGTACACCCAGTCTTTCATGTTTCTCGGGTCAAACCTGTGTTTCATTCTCGCCTTAACCCATCTGCTACTAACCCTCCCCCTCCCCGTCTAGTGGATGGTTCCCCAGCCTTCACTGTCAGGAGGTTGCTGGATGTCAGACGTCGTGGTCGGGGATTTCAGTATCTGGTGGACTGGGAGGGATATGGTCCGGATGAGAGGAGTTGGGTCCCGGCTCGGGATATTCTGGATCGGTCGCTGATCGAGGACTTCAACCGGCAGCGTGGTGGTACCTTCCCTGGAGCGCCAGGGGGCGCTCCTGGGGAGGGGGGTAATGTCACGCCCCCGGGCTGATCTGTCTGTTTTTCCCCATAGTGTGTGTTGTTTACACTTACCATGTGCTTCTGTGTCACCGTGGTGCCCGTCTCCGCCCTCTTGTTTCATTATTATCTTGTTATTGGTCACCATCACCTGCTCTGCATTATGATAATCACTCCTTCTCTATTTAGTCTCCTCATGTGTGCTGTCTGTTGTCAGATCGTCGAGTTGTTTTCGTCCATGTCTCAACTTTATCCACATCTCTTGTTTAGCCTACACAGAGATCGTGCCCGTTTTGTTTTCATCCTCTAGTTTGTTTGTTTTTTCCCACTTCCTCCTGCTTTCAGGCAGCGCTACTCTCCAGCCTTCCGTGTTAGAGCTCACCGATCGCTGTCACTCCTCTTCTTCGCCGCGCCACAGCGCGCCACCAGTTCCCCGCCTCAACAGCGCCCCCGCCTCCCTGTCAGTTTGTCCGGGCATTGCATCAGAGGATTTCCTAGTGGAATTCGTCCAGGAGGCTCTTTTGGATCTGCTCCAGACTGCCCTGTTCCTGGATAGTTTTTTGTTAATTCTCATTTTTATTTTTTTTCTCTGTCCTTTGGAATTAAGCCATCTAATAAACTGACCTTTTGAGCACCTGCAACTGAGTCCCAGTCTCGCCCCCTGACATTGAGCCATAAAGTTGTACCGAAAGTGGAAATTGCGTCAAGGCTAGCTCTGCTGAATAAAGGATTTGTCACCAGGAGCACTCCATCAATGTGTGGAAACATCCAAGTTCAGCTGAAACCTTTTTGCTATCTATAAATCTTATGACCCTCTTTATTGGAATCCAGAAGCTACAAGATATATCTTTGGTTCTAATGAAAAATCCTATATAAGTTTACCAAATACTTCAGTGTTTTGGGTTGTATTTAATTGCAGAATATTAATTAGCAGGAAACAATTCCATTTGGTTAATCAGATTAGAAATGCTTGATTAGTGTGTTTAATTAAACTTCTCTCTAATAGCCAGAGAGCTAATTCTAAACTGACAAAGCTATTTCAACATAGACTGAAGAGGAGCACAATATGTGCATAAAAGCTTGAAATTAAAGATGAAGAAAAACTTTCAAAAGCACTAGACTTTTAGATGAGACTAATCTATTTAGCACATGTATTTTGATTGTTTCATTTTCATGCTAAGCAAACTAATTTACTCTAAGTATCATCCCCTTGTGGAAAAGTGTGCTTAGTTGTGCTGAATGTGCACTTGTAGTGTGTACATAAAGAGAGGACAACATCACGACTGTTTCTTATCACACTAAGTACAATTTAAAAAAAGTGTTTTTTATGTCAAATTAAACGTTTTAATTTACATTTTAAATATATATATATATATATATATATATATATATATATATAAACAAATTGTGATTTAAAGAAGTAAACTTTGATGTATTGAGAACTAAAGAATGTACTTTAATATAATTTTATTAGTAGAATGTGATTCAATGTTACATTTAACATTTTGCTGCTTCACAAATGTGGAAAAAAATGAAAAACATAAAAAATACACATTTATATTATATTTTACTTTAGCCACCTTTCAAAGACAATACAATAATTAAATTACATAAAGGTTACATACATTTAAGTGGGTCAAAAAAAAGAACTTTAAAAGTTGAGCTAACTGCATTTAATTTCAACATTTTAATTTAGGACAATTAACATGCAAATCATTGTCTATAAAAACTATACACTCCGTTTGCATTTCAGTGTATAATTTTCAGGCATATAATTTCTGTAATAGTGCTCTTTGTAAAAGCATGCCAAAGTGTACTTTTTTTTCACAAGGGTCATCAATATGTTCTATATCAATCCTTGGCTAAGTTTACAACTCCTCAATGAACAATGAACCATTTGAAAGTGAAAGTGAAAGTGCTCTACACACAGCATATGGCCTGTGTCAACTAAGGCCAATGCAAACAAAGAAATACAAGAAAAACTATAATGGAGTGTGAGCGATTTAATTTATTCCTTGTAAAATGTCTCTGAGTAAAGGCATTTTAAGATGATGCGATACATTTTGTATAACTTTTGTTAAACTGTTTTTTGTATATACTGTACTGTATAAACTGTATATATTGTTAGCTAAACACTGCAGCAATGCACACATGCTTATACACTAATAATGCATTGGACTTCAGTCGCACAATGTAACAAATTAAATTTGTTTCTGTTTGGTTTGCTGTTAAGTAAACTGTCATACTATAAGAAACTTACATTTAAAATACTGCTCCGGTTAACCCGCAACAGCCACCACTGGAGTTTCTTCTCCATCATTGCAGTCTCTGGACATTGCCAGCAACTGTAAGTTTTTGTCATTAAAAAAAAAAACAAAAAAAAAAAACATCACAACATCACTGCTCCGGTTAACACTAATAATGCATTGGACTTCAGTCGCACAATGTAACAAATTAAATTTGTTTCTGTTTGGTTTGCTGTTAAGTAAACTGTCATACTATAAGAAACTTACATTTAAAATACTGCTCCGGTTAACCCGCAACAGCCACCACTGGAGTTTCTTCTCCATCATTGCAGTCTCTGGACATTGCCAGCAACTGTAAGTTTTTGTCATTAAAAAAAAAAAAAAAAAAAAAAAAAACATCACAATAGAAGGTCAGCCTATCCATTTATTGGACAAAAAAAAATAAAAATAAATAAATAACAACAAAAAACTAGGTGCTGAACCAACAGGGCACAGAAACAACATGCAAAATGCTCACTGCCAGAAAATTATTTATAAAAGGCTCCTCTTACTGCTAAAGACGCATTTTGTCTGATCAAGGCCTCACTGTATAAAAAATAAAACCAAAAGCCCCCATACTGAGCGTGGATGAACTGTAAATGGTGAAGGTCCATTAGAATTAATTAGGCGTAATTGGGAGGCACTTATTACCTTCCAACCAGATAAGACCTGGGCATTACGCTAATTCGTCATTTTCTTTCATAATATTATCTCTTTCAAAGAAGATCATTTAAATGTTAATAGACAGCTTCCCTCTGCTGTGAAGCTATCAGTATTACTCCCTAGGAGTGCTGAAGCCGCCGTACATGGGTCAAATCCACAACAAGTCTCTGAGACCAATTAGAATACCAATATATTGTACAAAACGTAGCATATCATTTTAGTATAATGGTATTATCATTGCATTCTTTGAAATAGCTTGGAAAATCATAACATAGTGCCTACATGACATATATTTGAGGGCCAAAACTTGAAAACTAGTAATGTTCACACTATATATATATATATATATATATATATATATATATATATATATATATAAATATATATATATATATATATATGGATTAGCATCAACCTGGTTCCCTCCAAAAAAAAAAAAAATATATATATATATATACACATATATATATATATATATATATATATATATATATACAGTATATATATATATATATATATATATTTTTTTTTTTTTTTTTTTTTTTTGAGGGAACCAGGTTGATGCTAATCCAATTAACAACCAATGAATAGGATCCAAACTAGTACATTAGTAACCAAAATACTTTCTAGTGTTTGCCAGTCTAGCAATAACCACATTATAAATTGACCACTTAGTAAATTGACAGTGCACTGCTTTGAGGTATCATTTATAGCCATAGCTTAATAAGGTCATACACCAAAGTGTAATACATTCAAATGTATTTTCTTCAAATGTATGAGCAATAACAAAAATAAAATATATATTTAGATAATTAAATATGTTAAAAGAAAATAGCTGTTTTTTTAAGAAATTGTCTGTAAATCATATTGGAACAACAATTTTAGTGTTATGGCATGGCATATTGGTGACATATTTTACTACTTACAACCATATATTTCATAAATTGATATAATGGTAATATACCAAGCTTGCACTACACAAATCAGCTTTTTACCTTAAAATGTACTGATAACTACCATAATAATACAGGTGGAACAATAGAAAGTTCACTGTAGCATTTTATATTGATTCGTGAAATCCACGTGATGATGCACTTTTCAATGCAGTGATACATAGATGCAATTTAATTACTTGATGAAAAAAAAGTAGTAATGACGCAATATCCATGTTACATGGCCATCAATCTTGTAGATGGAAAAAAGGCACAAATAATTAGCTATTAAATTAGAGTCACAAGAAAGGATGATTGACAGCAACACCTTGAACTAATACTGTCTATTATAGGGAACAGGTTCCAGTCCCAGCCCTCTGGGGTTATTAGGCTTTAAAGAGCCCCTTCACCCCCCTTCACCCATAACCCAGCCCAGTTAATGAGGCTTCTCCAGGGACAGAGGTTTACTCCAGAGTGGGTAAAGGGGCTGTCGTGTTTCTCATTTACAGGCAACACATAGCCATGACTGTCCACTAATTGTGGGTCTGAACTGGCTCATTTGTTTTGATCATTAAAATTCATTTCAGAATGACTAAGACCACCCCATCTGCACACACACACACAAAAAATGAAAAAAAAGCAAGTATTATAATAAGAAAAAATAAAAAATAAAAATATAAATAAATAAATAAAAGGTTTGTCTTCTTGTTAATTAATAATAATAATAATAATAATAATAATAATTCCTTACATTTATATAGCGCTTTTCTAGGCACTCAAAGCGCTTTACATAGTCAGGGGGTATCTCCTCAGCCACCACCAGTGTATAGCATCCACCTGGATGATGCGACGGCAGCCATATTGCGCCAGAACGCCCACCACACACCAGCTTACTGGTGGAGAGGAGACAGAGTGATGAAGCCAATCAGCAGATATGGGGATTGTTAGGAGGCCATGATGGTCAGAGGCCAATGGGCGAATTTAGCCAGGATGCCGAGGTCACACATCCTGGGATTTTTAATGACCACAGAGAGTCAGGACCTCGGTTTAACATCTCATCCGAAGTATTGAGTCCCCTTGATTAATTTACCCCCTTAAGCAATTTTTGGAAGAAGAAGAAGAAGAAGAAGAATCAAAACAGGGTTTCCAGTGTCTTTTTATGCCCTTTTGTTTTACAATATGTAGGACCCAGGTGTCCCCAGAATGAGGTTTTGAAGTTTTAGCTCAAAATATCCCACAGATCATTTATTATATCATTTTAAAATGCCCATTTTATTATTATTATTATATTTATTTATTTTTATTTTTTATTTTTATTTTTTTACATTATTAGTACTATTGGAATGTTTTACTTTCTTAAATACTCACTTTGTAAATTAACAATAAAAATATATTATATCAATGTGTTCATTTTTTTCATTATTGCTATTATTATTATTATTATTATTATTATTATCTTAACACATAAATCTGACAACATTTTGGGCATTGTTTACAAATAACCACATCAAAGCTGGAACCCTTGAAACTTGAAAACTTGAAAAAAAAAAAGAAGCTTGACAGAAAGCTTAAAGATAGACAAAAAAAAAAGTTTAAATCTCAAATAAAAATGATTTTATCAGAAAAAAAATTTAATCAAATAATAAATCTACAGTCTTGGGGTCAAAGGAAATAAAAACAAACAATGTTAAATGCGAATAATAAAATGAAACTAATAAACAAATTGTGTACAAATTTAAATGTGACTTTAATAAACTGGTCAAATTATGCATTCATGAAAAGGAAACACACATGATTTATGTGGTTTAATCTAATACAGATTAATATACAGTATATAGCCTTTTATTTACTGTGTTGGGTCACTTTGTCTAATGTAAATGGAATTCCCAAGCAAAACCAGTTGAGCAGTATTTACTGTATACTTAACATTGCAGGTAGCCCAGAATACACACATTAGTGCATGCTTTCAAAAGAAAAATGTGTACACATACATACTCTAGTGAACACACACAAATACAAACACACAGTGAGCCCAAACCCTCTGGGGACCGCGCGATTGCTGTCTGTGGCACATTTCAAAGCATCAAACATCAAACCTGACTGAGACTGAGAGAGGAGCCCTTTTGCTGGCTGCTATTAAATATTGATGGACTAAAGATATGCAGATTGTTTATTGACTGGCTTTCAGAGGGAAATAAGGGGAGGGCGCATCTGTCTGGCCCTTGCCATTTCTGCCATAATCGCCTTGTCTGATTTTAGAATTCTATTTAAATGTGCAGTGCCAAGGCTTTGTGTCACCCGTGGTTGTAATTTCTAGACATAAACAAGCAATTAAAGGAATAATGAACTAAATATGCTGCCGAGCTTAAATGGTGTTTAGATTTAATGGGTTGGCATAGAGAAGATCAACCCTGTGGAGTGCCACACAAGTGCTTGGTTAATACCCGCTAATAGCTTCAATTATTGCCAATTATTGCTTATTCAGGATAAACAAAGGGTGTCATTTTTCGTCACTTGACATGGCAGTGACATTTTTCCAGGTGGTGTTCTGCATCAAGACTAGAGAAAAAATAAAGCAGAATTTCCTTTATGGGGTAACAGGAGATGACTTTGGTGATTTGTGCAATTCGACTTACATGGCTCTTAAAGAATCTGACCATTATTTTCTAAAATTGTAAGGCTGAAGAAAGATTGGCTAATTGTTGTTTGTATTCTGCCTTGGGATTCTCATGTTCTTTACACTAGCAAATATTTGGCCACTTGATCCGTTCTATTTAAAAGCACTATTTAAGTGCTGCTAATGCTATCAGAAAAAGAATGAGATCATTATAATCACTATGCTATAACAGGCCGACCACCTGTGTGTGCGCAAAAGAGACTTTAGGGTACAAGCAGACTAGAAGAGCAGTCAGGAATACACAAATACACTTGGGGAAACAGAGAATGAAACAGAGCCAAAATGGTGGAAAAATGATCTGTGGTAAACAACAAGTGGATAAGTCTTGGATTGTCGCCTAAAGAAGATTTGGGGATTTACTTCTAATGTTTCATGATCGCTTTAACCTCATTTTAATACTTAATTGACCTTAATTGCACTGTAATTTTTGTCTGAAAGTTTTTTCTGTAGGTTTCTGTATGATAATTATAGGTTAATGCTTAATCCTAATGTATGATGCTGGCTCTCTATCAAAACACTTGAGAACTGCATATATTTAGGTTTTTTAGTCATTGTATACACACATAAAGCCAAAGGTTGTTTTAAACTGCAAGGAGCCAGATTATGCTGTCTTATATTGTGCTTCATTCTCACAGCATTTTGTGTAAATTTGTGCAAAAGCACTCACTAATTCAATATGCTAATTCAAGACATAGACATTGTATTCAGCACTAAAATGAGTATAAAGAGGTACTTCTATGTAATAAAAAAAGGACAGATCACCAGTATGTTTCTGTGCGCTATGTATTTTTGTGCTTACTACAGTATCATACTGTTAGTAGTTGCTAACATCAGTTTCTGCTGGCTTTAATGTCTTTTGTAGCACATAAATAGGACATTGGTTGTTTCTCAATATGCATTGTTTTGCAATCTTGCATCCTTGGTGTCTCTTACGATGTCATTATCAAAATGTCAAGGTGTATTAGCATTACAAAAAAAAACAAACAAAAAAAAAGTATATGGAAGCCTGTAAGCTTTAAACTTCTTGTTCTTCAGACTTCAGGAGCCTGTTTTTTGGGTTTTGGGAATTGAAAGCAGTCCTTGGCAACTAAGCATTAGCAACTGTGCATCCACCATTTTTGAAAGGTCACCCAAGCTCTTCCATTCCAAATAAACCCAGCTATCTGTGTCTACCTCCATCTGTCAGTGGACCACCAGCTGAAGACAACCAGTGAGGCTAGGAAAATTCTCATCCACCACCCGGACCATCAACACTAGAGCCCTCCAGGCATGTGTTCTCCCCCCACTGCTCTTCTCCCTCTACAACAATGACTGCACTCCAAAGGACCCCTCTGTCAAACTCCTGAAGTTTGCAGACGACACCACACTTATTGGATTCATAAAGGATGGTGATGATTATGCTTACATACTCTGGAAGAGCTGGATGTCTTTTGTGGTCTTAACATCCTGGAGCTGAACAAAACAATGGACATGATAGTAGACTTCATGAGAAACCCCTTGCACTCCACACTCACCATCATGAACAGCACTGTAGCAACAACTGAGTCATTCATATTCCTGGGAACCACCATCTCAAAGGACCTAAAGTGGGAGTTCCACATAGACTCCATTGACAAAAAAATCCCAGCAGAAGCTGTACTTCATCGCCAGCTGAAGAAGTACAATCAGTTTCAGGAACTGCTGATACACTTCTCCTCTGCAGTCATTGAATCTGTCCTCTGCACATCTACAACTGTCTGGATCAGCTCAACTACCAAATCAGACCTTTGAAGAAGATTGCAGAGGAAAATCTGGACTACTGAGCTAATCACTGGCACAACCCTCCCCACTCTACTTCTTCATTACATGTACTTGCATTTGTACATAACACACTTATATGCACAAATACCATCTATTGCCTATTAGGGATGGGATGAAAAATCGTTTGACAAAATATTGCGATACAAAATGTGATGAAACACATCGAGGTTGAAAAAAATGGATCGCGGAATAAAGATTGATGGCACTGCTGCATGATTTGCATAGTATATAAATAATGTAGTGTATTATATGTGTGTGTATGTATATGGGGGAGACATACAGTCTATGGTGGCAGGCTGGCAGCACCATCTGCTGATCAAGCAGGGTAAAAAAACTAAATGAAAAAAAAAATTATATCCGGGGAACGGTGCGGTACGTCGTCTCGTCAAGACAGCGCATGTTGCAACAACAACACTGTAGTGAGCTAACAAATATTAGCATTAGCACCAACTGCTTTGCCCCCAAACAGCCGACCATGGAGTCAAATGAGGTCGAAATTGAGGATGCTCCGCCTGGATACAAGTCATATGTCTGGCAGTATTTTGGCTTTCTCATTAAAAAAGACAAAGACGGCAATAGACTAACTGACAAGACTAAGACTGTGTGTAAGCTATGCCATGCTGTCATTCCGTACACCACATCCAACACATCAAACATGAACCACCACCTTCAACGTCACCATAAAAATCTTAAGACGGCCGCGGAGAAAACGAGCCTACCGAAGGGACAGCTGAACATGAAACAAGCGCTGACACCAACTCTACCTCCGTCAAGTCTGCGTGCAAAACAGATAACCAGGCTCATTTGCGAATTTATCGCGGACTATATGGCTCCATTTAACATGGTAGAGAACAGAAAATTCATCCAAATGTTCAACGTGCTGGAGCCCAAGTTTAAGATGCCATGTCGAGGACATTTTTCAGAGAAGGTAATCCCGGAAATTTACAATGTTATACAGTAATATTTTCTTCTTTTTTTTTTCTTTTTTGATATCGTATTGTGACGTATCGTATCGTGATCCTGGCATATCGAGGTGCATCGTATCGTGAGTTTAAGTGTATCGTCCCATCCCTATTGCCTATGTTGTATACTGTGCATCCACAGTATACAAAATACACAGTATTTCATTTACTAACACCGTGTCTATACTGGACGTGACAGTTGTCGCGCAGCGACGCTCCGCAACACCAAAAGTCTAACGCATTCTCATCCCAAGGCATCATATACTGACACTTTTTACATTTCGTCAACATCCTACGCACATGGCGCCCTCTAGCGTCAATTTTAGATTCAGATTATGGGTTAGGGTTAGGGCTAGGGTTAAGGTCAGACCGCTAGGGGCCTCCTGGCCCATATTTATCTGCGTCTAATATTGACGCTAGAGGGTGCCTTGTGCGTAGGATGTTGACGAAATGTCAAAAGTGTCAGTATATGACGTCTTGGGATGAGAATGGCCTGCAAAAGTCTGTCTACACTGAGCGACAATTGAAAATATATATTTTTTTATTTTTGCCAATACATCATAAATAGAACACAGCAGTAGTTTTCAGTTGGGGATTTGTCACACCACGCCACATCCAGTGTAGACAGTATCACTGATTATAAGAAGTTCTATACTATTTTGTCACACCGCGCTGCTTGCATCCAATATTTATGGGTGTTGCATATGATATAAAAATCCAAATTGAACATTGTATTTGAGGAAACAGTCTTATAAATAATATTCTTACAGCCTGATTAAATTAAGTTTCTAATTAAAGTGGTCTGACTAGAGATCATAAATGTTAGAGTTTGGTTAGAGCATACCTGTCAACACTCCCTTTTTTCTTTTTTTTTTTGAGAGTCTCCCATATTTCACACCCATCTCCCGCCCCCTTGCCATTTTGTTATTTCTCCAGGGAAACTCCTGTAATTTGTGTGGCCCAAACCTCATTATACGAATAATCACATATATTATTCCAAGGTTGTCCAGTTGCCAGATTTTGTATGAAACGCATCACACAATTGACACATCATATGAATTTCAAACCCATTTGTTACCTCAGCCTGGCAACCTATAACTCAGTTGAGCTCTTGAAATCTGCACAGGGGCTTACTGCCTACCCCTAAACCTAACCCTACCCATAATTTATTCCTAAAATCAGATAGAAATACTAGGTGAATAACAAGGATGTGGAAGCATGTAACCCTGATTATAAGCCTAAATCTGACATTTAGGGGAAAAGTATTCCTCAATTCTGATTGGTGGATTGGAATGGGATTGGAATGTTCCAGGAACATGTTGTACATGGTGAAATCACAATACTGTAATCACATATAATAACTGGTACTTTTGACTGAGCCCTTTGAGAACGGGTTTCTCAAGACAGGTGGTGCATTAGACCAGGGGCTCATCTCCTGTTTCCAAAGTGCATCACAAACTGCTTGCGAAAGCTGTAAACAAATTCCACATTGCACAAGGTGCAATCAACCTTACGCCTGTTTCACACTCTGTCTGCAGTGCGTATGCGTTGCATATTTTTTTTAAACACCCATGTTAACGGATTCCAGAGTTCATGCAGTTGCGGTCCGTCAGTGCGTTCCAGGAGCATTGCATCTGCAGCGATGCAGCGATTGTTCATGTACCGAGTGGCGGACTGCAAACGCGTCCTGTGTGAAAGCACAATGAGTATGAGTCCGTGTTGCTTCAGCACCACATACGAAACACACACAGACTGCATACACACTGCAGATGGAGTATGTGTGAAACAGGCATGCGTCTTGTCAAGGTTTCCATTGGGAAGCTTCTTAAAAAAAAAAAAAAATAATAATTTACCTGAAGCAAACCCAGCAGCATCTTAGCTGCATCCATGTTAGCATGTCACGTTTGATGTGGTAATTTCACAGTTGGCATACACACAGGTTTAAAGACTCGTTCTCGCCACCTACAGATTCGGCTAGGTATACACCCGGGCTAAAATATTAAGGTGAAAGTCATGATAGCTCGCCTAGTACAGACCCAGCTCCCAACTCAACTTTGAGAATAGATTAACAGCAATATTTTTTTTATTGCCTGATAAGAGTCTCACGTTAATGCAGCACGTTAACGCTGATAACGGCCCACCACTAATATATATATATATTACCATTTTAAAGTAATATTCAATCCTTTATAATACTATTCAATATTATAATATTTTTAATAAATGAGGATATTTAATAATAGGAAATTATAAGAATATGTACAGCTCTTGTCAATAGTAAATGTAAAATACACAACTTCCTACTATCCTACAAATGGTTAAGATTGAAACGCCTACCCGGCACCATGCATACAGTAGGTAATGAGAGTGAAAACAGGCAGGTCAGTATGGTTAGTGTGGCCCCTGGAGACCCCATGCTCCAAACCACACATACATAGTATATGAAAAATAATATAATCGCATACATGTCTGTCAATTCAAGGCCTTACCTGTCAGTCACACAGATGTTTTCATGCTAGTAAGGTCTGAAAGTCCCCTCACTTCATGTGCTGACATCAGTAATTGTGGTAAACAGATGATTATCAGTGTATGTACTTGAAAGATTTGGTGACCTTATAAAATGTTAACATCACATCATAATGCAGTATGATAAAACAAGCATTCGAAGGAGAAGTTGGCTTTACAAAGATTTGATCTAAGAAAGAAGCAATATTGCATTGGAATTAGGGATGACCGGGAGCCAGTTTTATTTTAGTATCATTGATATACCATTATTTGTCAATATATTAGACATATTAGTGCTGTCAATCGATTTAAAAAAATTAACGAATTAATCGCACAATTTTTTTAAATTAATCGCGATTAATAGCAATTAAAAGACTGAAACTTTTTGGATATGTAAATGTAAAATGTAAATAATTAATGTAAACTCAAGACAAAGAAACTATTTAAATTCAAAATATGATTGTTTATTGGAATTTTTGTTTAACTTGTAACACAGATATTCTCATGTAAACAACATACCTGCAATAAACCATCAATATCCTCCAAATTAACTGTTGGCTTGAAAGCCATATTTATTACAGAAATAAAAACACAGGCATGTAAGTACCATTTGAATTTCAAAACAATCAATGCCAATAAAAAACAAAAATGATTTCCATGTTGAAGTCTAAGTGGACTGCAAAAAAATTCCAAAGTATAGTCATTGCCAGTGCTTTAAGTGGGCCGGTACGCACCGGTACTCAGTACCACCATCTTCCAAATATAGCTCTTGAGCGTACCGCCACCTCTCCGTGCGCACAGAACGTGCTTGTAGCGTACCGGTACGCTCATTTGGACATCTGTTTTAATAGAGGTTTTAATCTTTTACCTGCACTGCCGATTTTCAGAGCGCCCTTCACAATGCAAGCTTCCTAATTCATCCCACCCAGAGCAGAAACTACATTACCCATTCACCCTTAAGTTATACAAGTGAATAGCGCATGTGTCGCTTTTCCCACTGTTAAGTGTCAACAACTCAACGTGGCCAGAGAAGGTGTGTGAAACTCGTTGTGAGTTATACTAAAGCAAAATCTTTAGTATTTATTGTCTGATAAACATTAAAAACTGTCTGCGGAGGTTGAGTCGTCCTGCAGCCCCCGCTGGCTGTTCATTGGCTGCAGCATCTTTTTTCTAAGTTCTAAAAAAATACCGTAGACGGCAAGGCACAAATTTAGATATTCATTTATCTAATTAATCTATAGCCTATGCACAAATACAATATTATCTTTTTGTCCCCTTTTTATTTTAAAGCTTGATGAAGAGAGAGAGAGCAAGTTGCTGCAGCTACGAGGAGGACAGTGATGCACGCGTACAGGAGTGATTGACAGTTCGCGGCACTGTGTACAAAAAATACTCCGCTACACAATTATTTCGTTATTTTCGTTTAAGCTTATTAACGTTAGCCTTACAGAAAGGTCTGATTTACGCACTGTTACAGTCATTGTTTTTTTTTATTTTTATTTTTTAAACAATGACATTTGAGTTGATCTTAATGTTGATCTTAATGTTGCTGTTTCTTGTGGCAGACTAAATGAAGAGTAATGTTTCTTGTGGCAGACTGAAGAGTAATCCGGCAGAGTTTTATACTGAAACTTTCCGTCTAAAAGTCCTTCCTTGGTCTTATCCATATTTCTTTGCACGTTGAACACACATAGGCCACAACTGGAAATAAAAAAAACTGCAACCGCGTTAATTGCGTTATTTTTTTTTTAACGCGTTAAATATTTCAAATTAATCGAATGCGTTAACGCGCTAATTTTGACAGCACTAATATATATATATATATATATATATATATATATATATATATATATATATAATAGTTTCTAGTGTTATTGTGTGTTTAGTTTTAGTTATATACATATGGCATGTTGTATATTATTATTAATTATTAATTAATTACTACACTTTAGCAACATTTTGATGAAGAACAAAAAAACACCTTTGCAAGAAGCTCTCACGTACATCATGTACGCTTCCTTTCGGTCAACAAAACAAATGCTTGTTACCAATTTTTGTGAACTCTTTCACCCTTTCCTACTGCAATGACTGGATTTTGTCTGTAAAAATTCGCTGACCAACAGTAAATGTGACCATGACAAAATATGTTAACCTTTTGTGACAACATGCTCCTATAGTGGACACCATAGGTCATCACAGTTTAACTAAACTAACCAGAAAAACAACAAACCAAACCACTGCTGGAGAAAACAAATGGTCTCATATCTGTTTTGCGGATATCACAGGCCCACATGGTTCCATATAATGAATGAAAGTCATAGAATTTGAAGCATCGAGATGTTGTGAGTTAGATTAGATATAATGAAAAACCAAAGCAACAGGCATGTGAATCAATATAAGTGCAGCAGTATATCAGATACACAAACCGCATTTAATCTCTTAAAATGAGGGCTGGGTAGATTGGCAGGTTTGCTGAGTTGGCTGTTAATTTCCCCTCGAACACCCACCAGTGCACACATATAATCATGATCCAGACAAAGAAACTCATCACTGCTCTGTTTAAATCAATAGCATCGCACACATACTAACACACATGCTCACACCTACAGGTACACATGGAAACACAAAGCACCTCACATCTCCAATACTGTTTCAATAAATCCATCATGTCTTTGTCGGCAATCTAGCAGACACACACCGTACTCTAGAGCTAAAAAAGACCAGCGGACTCATCAAAACAAACTCCCATATGTACAGTACTGGTGAACACAGCTTACGGCAACATCATTCGGAGTCGAGCGTGTCGAGCCCCAAGGCTCTGTGTCAATAACAGCCACTCTGCAGTGTAGTTGTCACTGTCCATTCCTGCAGCAAAACAAAACTTGACAAAAAATATATATATATATATATGATATAGTATAGTTGTTTTCATTGGGTGTGTCTGGTAAAGACACACCCAAAAAAATTGTTTACATAACCTGATTTTATCCAAATACATACAGTTTGATTGTCTTCCATGTAAATACTAAGTTTGAAGTATAGTAAAAAAAAAAAAAAATTCCCATGAACTTGTAAGCTATGGAGCCCCACACATGCCATGCAGGAAAAAAAAAATGTAGGCTAAATCATGTGCACAATTGACTAATTTGTTCCCTCAATGTACTAAAACGTACACATGATTACTATTGTGTTCCCTCAATTTACTATTTCGTTTGCTTGAATTTATAAATAGTGAACACAATAGTAAATCGAGGCAACACAATATTAATCGTGTGCACGATTTAGTTCATTGAGGGAACAAATTAGTAAATCGTGCGCACAATTTATTAATTTTTTCTTGCATGTGCGGGGCTCTGTAATAAGCTAATGTATATTTCTGGTCAAATGATGAATAACAAAAAATATCCTTATATAATATAATATAATATAATATAATATAATATAATATAATATAATATAATATAATATAATATAATATAATATAATATAAAAGTATGCTTACTATGAATTTAATTGTGTGTTATATTCATTATATTTACTCACCCATAAATCGTCTTAAAACTGCTTTCATCCATGGGATACAAAAGCACAAAAAAGTGGAACTCAGTCCGCTGAAAGAACTTAAAAACTTAATTTCCTGTTTTAATATTCTCTTAAAGCCTCTGAAAGGTGGTGTGCTGTGATGAGAGAATCTTTGCACTCAGGTATCCATGATCCCCTGTGGTCAATGACAAGCCCATAATATGTCCAAACACCATCTGTTACCTTGAATTGACTTTACTTTGAGTATTAGCACTAATGCTGAGACAGTGAATATAATCTGGGCTCACAGTAATATTGCTAAAGGTAATTCTGAAAAAAGAAAGATCAGATCACCCAAAACTGCATGAATTGTGTAACTCATCCCTGCACATACTGTAGGCTATGCATCTTGAGTTTGAACTGAGGGCAACTGGCATTCATTGACTTGTCTTTCAATTGATCGTGACACTCCAAGTTTGAATATGCGAAAGCGCAAATCAGACTTAATAGCTACAGTTGAGTGGGGGTATCAAACAAGTGTGAATATTGACCATGGTGTATATGGACCCCGTTTATGAATCTTTGTCATTTCTTTTCAAGCTTGACAACCCCTAGACTTGCATTATGTGGAGCAGCATGAACATTTTGTGAAATGCCTCCTTTTGTGATTCACAGGAGAAAGAAAGTCATACAGGTTTATAACAAAGTGGGTGAGTAAATAGTATGAACTACCCCTTTAAAAATGATGTTAATACCTTCTCTTCTTTTTGAATGTGCTTTTTAGAATGAACTTTTAGAACCCTCAGCATTGCATTGCTGAGTCACGTAAGTACAATGTTTTTAGCGAAATATGCTAATTTTCCGCCTGTCTTTAAGCATTTCCCCCATGACTCTACTGTTTTTTTTTTTGTTGTTGTTGTTTTGCCAGAGTTTTGGCTCCTGAGGTGAACTCACTGACACATTTTGACAACATTTGCCTCCATTTAGCTAAAAATGAGCACAAGGCTCCTTATGCTTTTACAAGCTTATCTAACTTGGCACCGTATCTGTCACTGCTGTTATGCATGTGGCCCACGGCTCCAAAAAGCAAAATTAGGGAAATAAAAACTCACTGATCTTTGTTGGTTCACCGCAGCTGCATAAAGATTAAACAGCTACAAGCTAAACCGTTGCCTGGAACATTTTTCCAAACAGAAGCTTTCTTTTTTTTTTTTTTTTTTTTTTTTTTACTGCAAACATTAGTGGTAAAAATATGTGTTTCTGAAAAGGTGAAAGTTAATGGGATGTGTCCTCCGGCCATGCCTGGAAGATGTTAGGGGTGAGAACAAGAAAGGCCCTTTTTGTTCTCCTCGTGTGTAATCTCTCAGAGGAGGTGAGGACAAAACAGACATGATGCCACCTGTTTGTACTTCAGTTCTGCGACACAGCTCAGCAGGTAGACAGGGAGCCATGCCAACAACAAGCGGCCCATTTGAGAAGCAGTGTGGGAAACAAAGAGGAAAATGCTGGCAGCACAGAATCTTTAAGGTTATTAAGTGTGTGGAGTTTAATTATGGACTGCTCTCATGTGAGACACATTCACATCTGGAACACCAGCCTGCACTTTATCTCAAACTGCCTCATTTCATATATGAAATACTGTGGCAAAAACATGCAGTGATTTTCTCAATTTATTTCACTCTCTATTTAAAAAAAAAAAAAAAAGAAACCTTTCAGACTCGAGATTAGTTCATAGCAAAACTGTAAATCTTGAATATTGTAGGTTTATATTGACACTAATCCATTCAAGTCCATGCAAGTCCACATAATACAAATGCAAAAGAAGAAAGGATAATGTGGAGGCTCTCAAGGAAGAATCACAATCGGTTCAACACTGCAGCTGGAACTACTCACCAGTTCGCCACTGAACAGGGTATGGATCTGTACGTCACTGCATTTTTAAGAGAAGTCGGACTGAAAGTGCACTCTGCAATGACCAAGCCTCTTATCTATCACTTTTGCTAAGGAGAATGTTGTGTGGAGACAGGAGAACTGGTCCAAAGTTCTCTGTAATGATGAGAGCAAGTTTAATTTATTTGGGTCAGATGAGAAACATTTTGTTCAGCATCAAACTAGGAGAAGACTGAAGCCCAAGTGAGTTAAGAAGTCAGTGAAAGGTGGAGCAGGAAGTGTCATAGTTTTGGGAGATATTTATATTTTATTAGTTGTGCGTCTGTCAGGTAAATGCAAATGTTCATCAGAACTTCCATCAGTGATATGTAATTCCTTCCCAGCAAGAATTTATCAAATAGCCATTAAAATGAAATTTTAATGCAAGAAAATGCTCCCTGTCACAATACAAAATGGGTAAAAAAGTACCTTGAAGCTAAGAACATTGAAATAATAAAATCACCGGCCCAGAGTCCTTTTCAGAGATTTCTGAAAAATCCTAGACAATAAAGTTATAGCTAAGAAACCCACTACAGTTACCGAACAATGGAAGAGACTATAAATATATTGTCTTTTTTTTTTTTTTTTTTAAACACACACAAAAATCCTCCAAGTCTGTTTTTGACATTCACTCTTCAAGTGAGATTACCAGTCCCTTCTGCTCACTGAAATAACAGATTTACATGCTGAGCTATATTATTGTCAATGTGGCAAGCCTTCTGGCCCTCACTGATTCACATATTTCAAATTTTGACCTCTTTATCTAAGTTTATCTAATTAAAGCCTCAAATGTACAAACGCTTTTCATATAAGTACTAGCATTATTCACAATATACAAGTTCTCATTTGAGGGCTGTTTGTGACTTGAGTGACACACAACCAGACTCGGAAATATATCATCACAAAAAAAAATGCTTTTATATTACATAAAAAAAAAATTACAATATTCAGTAGAAAATGTTGAAAATTGTTATCTTTCGTACAATGCAAGCATATTTGGGATCTGTATTGTAAATTACATAGATTAATCTCAAAAGCCAACAGCATCATGATGTCAGACTCTGTTCCTTGTTTTATGTGTATCATCGCCCCCATGTGCTCCATATTTATTTTATGCCCTTATTTGGTCCTTCCCATTCCTGTCCATATGTTCATTTTTTTTCAGGTGTTCCTCGTTTAGTTAATTTGATCCAAGGTGTGTCCCACTTTTAACTGTGTACCTATAGAGTCCTGTGTGATTTAAATATATATTCCTCGTGCTGTGTGTGTGTGCTGACTGCCCTGTGTTTTTTTCTAGTTTAGATATTATAAAGACTGTGATTATTGCAACTCCTTCATCACTGTGCTCCTTCATTCATCCACAGCAGCATAGGGCATGTTTATTGTATGCCCTTATTTGGTCCTACCCATTCCTGTCTGTATGGTCATTTATTCCAGGTGTGTTCCATTAGTAGCCCTGTGTTTCCTGAGTCATGCATGCTGTCTTAAATGTCTATTCCTCATGCTGCATGTGTGTCTTATGACTCCCCCGTGTTTTCTCCAGTTCGGATATAATAAAGACTGTGATCATTTCAGCTCCTTCATCCTATTACTTCTTCGTTCCTCCACAGCAGCATAACCATGATACATGAGTAGTCCTCCAACATATAGCATGGTTGCGCTTTAGGTGACCCAAGTTCGAGTACTTGCTTGCAGTATATTTCTAAATCAGAAACTCAGCCTATAGAGCAACTAATCTCAAACATAACTCAAATAATATGGTCTTGTTTATTTTCATTTTGTGTAAGCCATATTTTAGTTAGTATTTACTTCTCCTGATATACTCTTCTTGGCAGTCATTGCCATCTGCAAGTAAGTTGACACACCTGCTGCTGCAAAATCAAACACCAAAAACGTAATAACAGCTTTAAGGATGCATATATATTTTCCTGATCTTGAATTCGTACAGTAATATGAGTATAATAGGAGGAAATGGAGGGCCGAATGCAAGATCAAATTAAATTTAAGAGAAAAATATATTTTTTAATTAGGTCAGCATTTCTTGGTCTTTTGCAAGGAAAGATTTAATCTAATCACCATCCAAGAGAACATATTGTAGTTTGGGGTCAGTAAGATTGTTTTATTATTATTATTATTATTAATATTATTATTTTGAAGTCTCTTATCACTTAAATCAGCTCTATTAACTACTGTATGACAAAGGGACTTTGAGACCAATGTTCCCATAGCTATCAACATGTTGTCTAGGAATGCTATATTAATACAAGGCCACATTGTCATTGGCCTCACCACACCTCATCTTACAGAGGTTTTACGGAGGATTAACTCAGTGCCATGTGTGAAATGACTTTGTAGCATTAGGTGAATGTCGGACCGGTTAACTGACAAAACTTCAGGAGGCTGGGACATGGAAAAGTGAATTTGGATTAATAAACAGTTCTCAAAAATCTGATATGATAAAATTAAGAAATGACTGAGATGGAATACATGAAGATGATAGCACAGGGTTTGGCCGGTATATAAAGAATTGCATCCATAACGGACTCAAACGATACTGTCCCTGAAGAACTGAAATGTAAACAAAGGAATTATCATCCATATTACAACTTTATTGAGATTTCATTCAGTGGACCCTTACCTTCCTAACTAAACTAGTATTTAAAGCTATGGATGCGTTTATGAGTCGTTATTAAGACAAATTTGGTATGTACTGCATTTTGATTCTTCATGTTTTGATTTGTACTGCTTACACAAATCTAGCAAATACATTCCTAGCTTTCCATTGAAAAACAGTGATCTGTCGTTAATGCTTAAGGCTTAGATCTGTATAATGATATATAGTTTGTCAAAATTAAATTTGTCCCATTTCATTTAATCTATTTGTAAACATTGACACATGCAAACAAGGAGAGTTCAGTGCGCCCGCGTCTGGGCGTAGC
Organism: Carassius auratus; assembly: GCF_003368295.1. Lineage (NCBI taxonomy): Eukaryota > Metazoa > Chordata > Actinopteri > Cypriniformes > Cyprinidae > Carassius > Carassius auratus. Next base: position 6,335,666 of record NC_039284.1, read on the forward strand.
TTAACAGGTTTTAATATAGCCATAATAACAGCCTTTACTCCAGTCTTCAGTGTCACATGATCCTTCAGAAATAAATTTAGTATTCTAATTTGGTTTTCAAGAAACATTTTATATTATTATCAAAGCTGAAAATAGTTATGCTGCTTAATATTTTTGTGGAAACCATTTTTAAGGATTTTGTGATGTATTTGAGTTTATAAAATGTCTTCACTGTCACTTTAGATCAATTTTAAAAAAAAGTATTAATTAAAGCATTAATTAGTAAATAATACTTTTTAATGCATAAATTTAAAGCTACTTTTATACATGAATAAATTGTATTCTTGTATATATATATATTTTTTTTATCAAGTGACAACTTAGCACAGTATCAACCTACATTTAATAAAGTCTGGGTCATGTTTTTCTTTTTCTTTTTTTTACGTTACTTGACTTTTTTTTAAGAATTAAGTGATGTCCATTATACCAACAGGAAAGCTCAAAAACCAGTTAAGACAGGACCGAATGGAAGGTTAAACAACTCTATAGGGACAGATGGCATGTGTTCCACAGGATAGATGACATATGTTGTGCTTCTTTAGCTAAATAAAGAGTCCATATGTCAAAGTCAAAGCTTTAAATAGAGGAAAGGAGGACGCCAATACAGAAAAGTGAAGCCTGAAAGATAAATGGTGAAAACTAAATCTGTGTGGAGCAACATTTGACATGCTCCACATATGTGATGACTTACAGAATCACAGGTTTTCAATCAAAAGTTAAAGTTTAGTAAAGTGCATCAGAGACTGTCTCAGGACCTTTTACTAACCTGTGAGCTGAGTTATGTGCAGTTTCAGTGGCCATGACACATCTTTTTATAACGATAATGGGTTTGATTTAGAGGTATCTTGCGAGAGAAACAAGTCAAAAATCTGAGGAAAAAGTGATGGAAATCACTGTCAAATTAAAGATTGTACTGCAGTGTAAATCAGTGTTTGTTGAGGTCTGCAATTGTTGGTTCTTGTTGTTATGACTTATGGTAAATGAGACATCAACAAAATGGCATCTACTTACAAAAAAAAAAAAAAAAAAACAGATCCCTCCACTCGTGGCAGAAACCAGAGCAGATGTCATTGACAAACCTACAAAGGGGGCAAAAGACAAATGCAGACCTCTATCTGACAGCTTGGTGGTCACAGGTGGACGTGGTCTACCTCATTCGCACAATGAAAAGGTCACTGTGATCCAGACATTACTAGTTAGGTGTCACAAGATTAATTATAGTGTTGGATTAATTCCTTGTTCCTTTCACACAACTTAAAAATGGGAAGTTCATCTCCATGACTCTGGAAGTAATGAAATTCTCCAGAGGGTTTTTGAGATTTGTGTGTCTTATGAGATTGGTTTTAAAAGAAGAAACATACTCTGGACGTGCAAGTTTAAAGGAAGTGCATGAAAAATGTTTACATTCTGTCACCATTTACGCAGAATGATTTATTTCAACAACATTTACAGCTGAGTTAATAACATTTTTTTTCCTATACAACATAATGATAGCGATGCAGGACCGTCAGACCACAATTACAGCATATGTGTGTGTGTGTGTGTATTAAATAAATTAACACTTTTATTTACCAAGAATACAATACAGTAGATTGATTAGAAGTGACAGTAAAAGCATTTAAATGCTGAATTCCTACTATAAATAAAATAAAATAAATAAATAATAATAAGCAGCAAGACAGCAATTCAATATTTTATTCAATAAATTCAACAGTTTTCAATATTTAAATTAATAAGAAATATTATTGAACTCCAAATCAGCATTTGTTTTATGTTTTATATTTTAACATTTCTTAAAATACAGAAGACTATAAACAGTTTGGAGACTTCGTTAAAAATTATTTGAAAACCCTTAATGATTGACTATATGTTAAAACGTTGCAATCAATATTAATAAAACTTTAAATTCATAGTATAAATATAATAATGTTTGAAGTGAAATGAAGGTTAGTGGAATTAAATTATTGTATTTATTATTTAATATATATATATATATATATATAATATATATTATATAATATATATATTATATATATATACTAAAAAACATTATTTATTTATTTATTATTTAGTGATTTATTTAATTATATATAGGTGTAGGCTATATATAAAATATATAATTCATGTTTGCTAGTAACTTCATGTCCATAAATCCTCCAAATAAATAAATAAAAAATAAAGACAGCTATCATCATCTTTTTCATCTAATGGCAAGATCAGTATAGAAAGAAAGAGGCCTCTCCACTTCACCAAACCATTGTCTGCGCTTGATTCACACACATGTATGGTCATACACCACTAGACTCAAAATTACACCATGCTGAAAGACAGCCGGCAGCTAAAAGAGGTAATTTTACAACAAAAGCTCTAAACTGCCACACATAAAGAGTTTCATTACCCTCTTGCTACTCCTGGTCATTTTTTATTAGCCTTTCTGCTGACAAATTGCGTTTATCTGATGCCTTGTGAACAGTGGCAGATTCACTTCAGTGTTCATGCACTCTTTGAAGATCAAGAAAGAAGTGGTAAACCGAACCACTTAATACAAGTGTCCAGGAAATTTAGAAAGTGATCCCTTTGAAGTCTGCTGTGAAAAAAAAAAAGCACAAAAGCAGATTTTGGTAAGTTAATCAGGCTTAAAACTCCCATCCTCCTCTTTCTTTCTGTGAATATAAAATGGTCTCATTAGGCAAGGCCATGGCTGTGGTCTGCAAACTGCTACCAAATGCGCAAAAAACATGGTGGTTTATGGATCTCTGAGCCACATCAGACAGCCGGGTGCCCCATTTTTCCTTGAAAGAGACTCATTTTACAAAGACTTGAGTCTCGTGTAACAGCACTATTCAGTCAGAGCAGAGCGTTTAACACAATGCTGCGAAAGAGCTATGAGTCATTCATTATATCAAATACAGCATTATGTACTGTATTAAAATATTAAACTCAATATTTGTATAGATGGAAATATTATATTATTATTATATATTATATATTAATATTATATCATATTAGTTGATTATCTGCTATTACAATATCAAAATTTAAGTAAGCATCAGCATGTGTTTTCAAGAATTATACTACTTTGTTTAAACCGTAAAAAAAAAAAAAAATGTAGGGCTAGGTAAAAATGTTTGATATCTTTAAATCTTTTTCATGTGAGTTGACCGTCTTTATTTAATGTTATGCAATTACAAGGCAACGTACCACAAAATTATATCATGCACAGTCTTTTTTGTTGTTGTCTTTGCAGGCTGCATGCAGCACAATCAGTGTAGCCCGATTCTGGAAACAAATGATTCTCAGGAGCCAGGTCTTGTAATAGTTACTAAGTCAAATCTTAAATTGTTACACCCTTAGTAGAGAGATATTGTCTTCCGTGAGCAAAATTAACATTTTAATTGAATGGTACCCAAATGAATCAGATTACATTTTAAATCTGAATCGAATCAAAATAAGGGCTTGTGGGTCAGAAACAGTTCAAATCAGAAAATCTTTATTGATAACCAGTTCTGTTTTCTTGGGAATATGTTTAAAAGGATCAAACATACACCTCAAAATCACTTTCTATCTTATATAGTCTTTTGTGATACTCTTTTGACTAACTAATCATGACATCATTCTTTAGGAAGTGACATTAAAAAGAAGAAAATGAGAAACTAATAATGTAATAGTTGGGTTCTGTTAGTAATATTTCCATTCACGTTTTCCATAGGGAAATTATTATGACATATTAATAATATGTAAACATGTTCAGCGGTGGAATTCCTAGTTTCAAAAAATAAAAAATAAAAATAAACACTACACATAAATTTAGTAAA
>NC_039284.1:6339619-6440747 GCF_003368295.1 Carassius auratus
TAATATCTATCTAGTGGTGCAAACTTTTTATGAAATTTCACCATTTTGAATTGAAAATATGCAATCATGATTCATGTAATTCATAAATGAATGTGACAAGAGACATTTGCGATTTCGACTATTAGACGAATACAGTGAATGTGCACAATATTATTTTTCAAATAGTGTAAATTGATTACGATCTTACAGTTCTTATGAGTTTGTGCATGTGCATGTGCAAGCTTGTCAGTGAGCATGGCATCACAATCGATCAGATGCTGTTAAAGTTGCGTTCGTTACTATAGCAACCCACCCACACACACACACAAACACACACACAAAATTGCAGAGGTCCTCATACGTCAACTTTGCACAGGGCCTCGCACCCCCTTGAGATGGCACTGCCTGGACATGTCTCCCTGGAAGTTACGTCATCGGTCCGAGACGCAGATTACAACTGATCAAGGCACCATTGTTGAGCAGAGGCATGCACTTATTCAATAGGTTTAAAACATGCATGGCTTTTATTTTCATGTGCAAATCTTTATTTTGTTTTGCAATACTTCAATTCTTTTGCAAGAATATGTGGCATTGAATTGGACGCCATAATTATATTTTATCTATGTGAAACATAGGACTTTTGGCCACAAAAATAACAAACTTATTATTGAAAAATGCATCCAATCATCCAGCCTAGGGTGAAGTCAGTAAGTATATAAACAATCATTTTGGAAGAATATGATGTACTTTAGTGAACACCTATGTGAGTGGTGCTCAGTGGCGTGAAAGGATTTTTAATCTGCCAGTTTGCACACACTTATAATGAAACTGTGTTCAAATTTCATCAGTCTTATTGGTTCTTCCGTACACATGAGGTGTAAAGAGCCGTGTAGAAATGCAATCAACACTTGCTGACACTGCCAGACTTTTATTGGAGGCTAAGATTCACCACAAAATTAAATCACAGTCAATGAACATGTTTCCCAAAAGCATCATTAGCTGACCAGGGAAACAAGTTTCACTGAACTCTATTGATAATGACAGAACTTGAGGTGATATTTGGTTTTGGAAAACGCACCCTTGTGGGGTTTTTAGTTTCCTTGCATTGGGGGATTTTGCTAGGCTCAAGTCAAGAGATTATCTTCAAAATATGGCTCAGGTTTCAGAAGCTCTAAACTGACAATCCTGAGCATTGAAGTTCTAGCATAAGTTTCTGTGCATAGAGCTTCTAACACATTAAAACTGTCTTTCTGCTCTGCAAAAAAAAACATTTTAGTTCATAAGTCAGAAACATCTTTCATGTTGGAAAGTTTTGAACTTAACATTGCCTAAAGCAACTTTTTTTCAGCATATGTGGGCTTGTTATAGCTTCATTTGACCAGAAGCACTAACTATGCATTAGTCTATAGGAGTCTTTGTGTGTTTTGTTGTCCACCAGGTGCAAATCACAAGTTTGTCCAATTGAAAGAAATGTGTCATTACCAGCAACCTCATGTTTGCCTGTTTACCCGTTCCCTACCCCTGCCAAACTAGCGCCTGGTGGATAAACGAAAATAAACCAAATCCCAAGGGAAGTTGGGTGTTTTGTGGTTTGGTTGAGTGTTGAGAGCTCAGTCTCAAGGATACTCACGGGGAGGTGCTTGCGTTTGCGGCCAGGCCGTCCAACCTTGCGGACAGGAGTGCAGAGCGAAGGCATCTCGTCAATAATCACGGTGTCCATTCTAGAGCTCTCATTCTAAACAGACAGAAATGCACATTAATTAACTATTATTGCTGACCAGAGCCCTTACTGGCTCATATTCTAGCTCTCCGGCACATGGCCATTTTGAGTTCCATGGATAATATAAATAAAAGTATTATTTATTTTTGTAATATTGTAATTTTCATGCGTCACATTATTCATTTCATTCCAAAACTTTTTCCAAATACACTTAAGAAAACTGTAGATATTTAATTTAAATTCTAATTTAAATTCTACTGATATAAGATATATGATATGAATTTTTTTATTATTTTTTTACAAGGGACACACAATATAGTGGTACAGTTATCAGCCTATTTTAAGTTTTTTATGTTTCACTTTTTGGAGATAGATTCATAGAATTCATAGATTCATGTTCAAAGGTTTGTGGGGTTGGTAAGTTGTTTTTTCGAAGTCTTTTATGCTTGCCAAGGCTGCATTTATTTGATCAAAAATACAGTAGAGACAATATTATTGTGAAATATTAGGAAAATTCTAATTTGTTTTCTATTGTAATTTTTTTTGGCAGTGATGGTAAAGCTGAAATTACAGCAGCCATTACTTCTGTATTTAGTGTCACATGATCCTTTAGAAATGGCTCAAGAATAATTAATTATTTCTTTAATATTTTCTTTAATATCTTAATATTAAAGAAAATCTTTAATATTTTTTTTTAAAGGTGTTTAATATTTTGTGGAAACCATTATTTTTTTCAGGATTCTAGAGAGTTTAAAAGAACAGCATTTATTTAAAATAAAGGTATTATTATTTATTTATTTTTATAATAAAAATAGTGTATTTGTGCCTTCTCATTTCTCTATTTTTTACATTTATATTATTGTCATCCAGTGCTCACTTGAATGTAATCTTTAAAAACATTAATAATTCATTAGCACTGGTTAATGTGATGTTAATCTCAAAATTAACATCCATTTTTCATACTGTAAATTATAATGTTGTAATGCTGAAGACGTTTCACAATGTTATTATCTTTACTGCATTTTTGATCAAATAAAGATGTCCAAAAAAAACTTACCAACCCCGCAAACTGGTATCCAAAACTTGATACAGATAATTAAAAAATACACATATTTTAAAATATTTAATATCGTCCGATAACTGATACGATACCACTATATTTTGTGTCCCTATAGTATTTTTTTTTATGCATGTAGAAAAAATTGTAGAGTTAAAAAATGTAGAGTTAAATATTGTCCATTTTATAATTTTATCAGCCAAAACATGAAAATAATTATCAGTTTATCAGCATTGGAAAGAATTTGAATATCGGTTCATCCTTTTTTATTTATTTTTTTACAGTAACTTAACCACACCAAAATATTGCAGTTGACACCAAGACCTAATTTTTTAAATGAAAAGATTTATAATATCATTCTACATCTCTTACGTCAAGGTTACTTAAATAATGAGAAAAGCCAGTGTTTGAATGGCATCGTCCTTTAGCAGAGATAAAGTGCGGTTTGATACAGCCGTGGAGAGATGCTGAACTCTCTGGACTCTTTCCTGACACAATTACAAAGACATTCAGTGGTTCATTCTCTCCCCTTATTCACTTTCTCTTTGTTTAACACAACTGTGTCCTCCCTCCTCAACAATAGCCACCCTCAGTCCAGCCAAGCACCCTAGGGTGGACGGGAGAGAAAAGATGATCCTAATGTAGCTGCTGCAGCAGCTTCAGGGCTGGTCTGAATGAAACCACCGGCTCTAAATCAGAATGCTAATGAGGATGCTGTCCCCGTCTGCCATGACTACTGAGAAGTCCAGCATGGCTGAAAGATGGCGGGACACCGTTGGAGTTTCTTCTTATTAATGCATAACAAAACTGATATGAATCTAAATAAGCAGAGTACAAATAGCACCTCAAGTACTAAGATAAGCATTAGACACAGATGCCTTAAAAATGCACTATTAAACTCAAATGTAAATTATATTTTAAATTATTAAAATATATTCATATTTAAAATGTGATGCATATTTATTTCTTTTATTTTTCCATTAATCTATTCATTTAAAATCTGAATTCTGGAGAGTTAGCATTCACTCTATTCGTGTGAAGGTCTTTCCACATATTTTATGACTAATAAACCCTGCTAGCCTCACGCAATGTTCTCATTACGATACAAATAAACAAACAACGTGTTTAAACAAACAAAAACAAAGGGTGTGCACAGAAATCGACATTGCCTTGTGTGAACTCAGTAACACTGTCTACATCCTTGCTCTATTTCTGTCGGCAGCCGGTTATTTAAGGCAAGAACTGTTGCCAAGCAACAGGACTGCGAGCGTAGCGCGGGTCCATGGGTGCAGGGGCAGGGAAGAATGAATTCCCCCGTAAATCAGGCGAACGGCAGCCTCTCCAACACAAGCCAACACCCACGTCACTAAACACTCGTACGAAACAGAGCAGGCACCATCTCTGATAACAGTGTACTCATGTTTACTATTTATGTTGACCAGAGCCTCTACGGTGACACCTGATAGCCCCGCAAGTCACCGCCATGGAAATAAATCACGACAAATTATCATGATATACTGAATGAAATACCCTACTGATGGATTTGAGGAGAGACTTAAAGGGACAGTTCACCCAAAAATGTTATTCTGTGAAATGTAAAACAAGATGCTTTCAGAAATATGTTTTTACTTTTGTTCATACAATGAAAGTCACCAAAACTGTTTGGCTCTTCATGAGGGTGAGTAAATGACGACAGAATTTTCATTTTTGGGTGAACTGGCCCTTTAATTTTGACACGAAACGTGTCAGACATCTGGAAAATGGAAATGGGTAAAAATTAATCATGCAAGAAAATGAATGAATATGCATTTATTCAGGAAAACAAACACTTTAACAAGTAATCTATTTGGTATAGATACAAATAAGACTATTTAAGACTTAAATTTATGAACAAATGAACGCATAATGAGTAAAAAAGTACTGTTAGCAGTTGCTCCTACTGGCTGAATATTATAACGTGTTCAAGTCACGTCATAATTACTGCAATTACTAGGACTTTCTAGTCTGAGTTGTTCACATCCTCCGAATTATGGCACTAATAGTATTGTCCAAATGTATCTGTTAACACAATACATCAAGTAACGTTTTTTACTCAAATTTATAAACATGTAGTTTATTCCGCGCAACATTAGATAATTATTCACCTTTGTGCTAGCAACATTAAACTGTATTGTACGGCTTTCGTTTCTTTCAGAATATTCTTCATATTCTTGCATTATTAAGAAATCAACAATACGAAATGATAGGATAATTAATAAACAGACATTTCGAGTGTTTCTACGTGATGTTGAAGCTGTCAGGTGGAACAAGTTGGAAGATCTCACAAAATGTTTCAAGTTGTAATTGTGAGTTCTACAAAGATGTGAAGGATATTTTGCAAGTAAGAATCTCATAATTACGGTAATTCCGCGATGGCATGAACGCACCGGTAACACTTTACTTAAACCCTTGTATAATGCATTATTAAGGGTTATTAAAGGGTATAATGCATTATAATTATTCATAACGTGCATTGTAATATATTATATCATGTTGTAAATAATTATAACTGAATTTGGAATGCATAGTGTAACAATGAACTGATAAAGTGTTATAATATATTAACTGTGATTACAATTATTCATGAGATTGTACGATGCATTATAAGGTGTATTACAAGGCATAATTAAATTAATGCATACTTTTATAATGCGTTATACATAAAGGCTTTAAGTCAAATTTTACCAGCATACCTTTATGCTAGTTAACATTAAAAATGCCAGAATCATTAATATTAGTTTAAGGATTGCGTGTTGCATGAAGATTCATAACGTCACCACCACTTTTGAAATTATTGTAACAAACTTTTAACAAAATTCTAGTTTTGGCATATGCAAACTAAAGCTTTTCGAAACACAAGACACTTCAGTGACAGATGTGGTAGTTAGCCTAAAAATGTCCAGGGACTCATTAACCTCTTACCATTTGATTTCCGTTCGTGTCACAGTTGATGTCGGAGCTCTTGAATGCGGCGGCGGTGGTAACTGAGCTGGACGGCATCGCCAAATGAGTGACTGTTGAATACAATGCAAAAGAAAATAAAAATAAAAGATGAAAAATAGGGGATAAAATGATGACCCTCCTTCTCTAGGATCCCCTGTGGAAAGGAACACAATAATCAGAAGAAACCGCACTCGGATACAATTTTCAGAATAAAAAGACACATTCAGAAGATCAGAATAATACACTCATTTCACAATAAAAAGTTGCCCTCATATAAGATGAGGTGCTTTCAAACTTATAATGCCAAACAGACTTCTTAATGTCTGATAAGTGAATAAAACATTGGTGTGTATTCAAATAATTGGGAATTGTGCATGGGAAATCAACCTTAATTACATTTAATGTTTCAATCTAATGCACGAGAAAATAATATATTGTTGACTCGAAAAACCCTTCTCTGAGGTGAAATACGAACTCTTTACTTCATGGTATTTCCCTTTTTCTTCCTCAGAGCGGTTTTAAAGTGATCTGTACATTTTATTCTTCACTCCCATGTATGTGTGCCTCACTGTGCTTTCTCTACAAGTAGGACACCAAAGTCCCATGAAATTAGATTTAGAGGTCAATAAATTAGGCGACTCTATAGTTAAAGGAATAGTTCACCAAAAAAATGAATAATCTGTGTTCTGAATTCTTAACGTACTGTAATGTACTTCCAAACTCTTTTCTTCCAGTGAAAAAAAAGAGGTTTATCAGAATGTCCATGCCGTTCTTTTCCAGACAATTAAATTCAGTAGTGACCAGGGGGCTGTGAAGCTCCAAAATTGACAAGAAGCATCATAACAGTCATCTGAATGACTTGTGCGCTATATCAAAATTTATATTATAACTTTCTTAGTGAACCAATTTTTTATTTATTTTTTTTAACTCTGAAATCTCAATAACGTTTACAGTTTTATTCAAATATTACATATTTGAGGCTTGACATCTATTATGTCAAACGTCTTATAGTGTCACTGGCTTGTGAATGACATGAGTGTGAATAAATGACAGTATTTAAATTTTTGGGTGAACTATCCCGTTACTCTTTTTCCAGAATTAAAAAAAAAAAATCACAGTAGTAACCATACAGTAGTTTCTGCCCATACCCATAAGGTGAGCTGCCTACCTAGACAACACTTTGGAGCATCTTAAGCGCGTCTTTTGGCATTTTGGGGGCATCATAAGCGCGTGCGGAACATAATGATGATCAAAAATGCTGTCTAGGTAACGTTAGGCAGCTCGCTAGGTTTTGAAACAGCCATTGTTTCGAGGAGCTGCAAATGAACGCTCGTCAAGTTCAAGCGCATATCGCGGTGTATTAAGTCGCACATCTGTATGAGCAGGAAAAACCACTGGCCACATCGAGCCGCCCCCCACCATATCGCCCCGAAAAAACGGCCAGCCCCACGGCGGAGACTTATTTCTATGGCGGCTTAAGGTTCTAGAAAAGCGGATCTCAGTGTTAATTACCCGCTTCGCCAAGTTCCAGGCCTGACCCCTTTTTTGTTTTTTTTTTGTTTTCGCTGACTCCCGGATCCTCCTTCTGCTTCGCTCTCCCCGTCCTCCACCGCCTCCCCAGCCGGCCAGCTCTCCTCCGGATGCTCCGCTGCTCACGCTGACTGCAGCAGAGGCCAGCGCTCCAGCAGCTCCGCGCGGGTCCTAAAGTCAGTCGAGTATGGGTCACGTTACACGGCTGATTTCACGCAGCCACCATGTTGAAATCGAAAGCGAGGCTTCGGCGAGAAGAAACGCGGAAGTATCGCGTTGCATTGCGGGGAAGTGTGTGATTTCGTCATCAATTAACCTCTTCGCAATCGCAAGTTACACAAGCTATTCTGATTAGATGCAGCTATCAGAATCTCTTTATGGGATTCACATAATCTGAATGAATAACGTGAATGTACTGTGTATTGTTTTGTCACATTACAAGTACTCTTACATCATCTAGATATTGTAATATACTGTATATTCATTGCTTGATGTCATTTCTTAGTGTTACAGAATTCTTATACAATTTACAGTGTTAACATACTGTGCTTTAGTCTAGACTCAAAATAAAACAACTAATATTGGATCTTTATCTTCAGTTGGCTGCAAATTGGATAGATATCAAATGAATTATGAATGAAATCTGTATTTATATATATAAATATATGACCATTTTCTTCAATCTTGTGTCTCAAAACAGGTCTAACAGTGTTTCGGGTGCCCTGCAAGATCATTATTAGATCATTTATCATTTTCACTGTGTGGTTCACTCTGTTTTAATTTTTTACTACATTTAACTAAAAAAAGGGGGCACTTGTTAATAAATTGGGGGAACAAATTAGTACACCGTGGCCATGATTTACTTAAGATGAGGGAACAAATTAATCAATCGTAGGAATTAATTAATAAATTGTGGGGCTCCAAACATTTCATCTTAAAGAATAAATAATAGGCTTGAAAAAAAGGTTTTAGATTGATTTGAGCTAAAGAAACACAATTTATAGAAGCAGCAGCTGCACTTGTGTAACTGGAAAGAGCTGCCTGGGGGCGTTACAAAGATGTGTAAAAAAAGCAAAAGACTTGCTTTAAAAGTGATTTATATCCTACTGTTTTTTTGTTGTTGTTGTTGTTGTTGTTTTTTTAACCGAAATTTCAGGATGTTCAGTAAATGTGCAATTCAACTGTACTGGATAACTAGCACTCTAAATAGCATACAGCTTTAAGGGATAGTTCACCTAAAATGAAAATTCTGTCATTAGTTGTTCCAAACCTGCATAAATTTCTTTCTTTTGTTGAACAAAAAAAAAATAACTGTATTTTTCCATTCTTTGGAAGTCAATGGCTACCATCAGCTGTTTTTTTTTTTTTTAAACATTCTTCAAAATATCTTCTTTTCTCTTCAACATAAGAAAGAAACTCATTCAGGTTTGGAACAACTTGAGAGTGAGTAAATTTTTGTGAATTTTCATTCTTGTGTGAACTGTCCCTTTTAACAAAAAAAAAAAAACTGCTTTAAATTGCACCCTTTTATTGCACCTTTTTTTTTTCTTTTGCCTCAAAAGTGATTCTGCCTAACTTTTATGTCTGTGTTGCACTAAAGTAAGTCATATGAAGTTGGAATGACATGAGATCAAGGAGTTAGAAAAAAAAAGTAAAAATTTCCATGGTTGTCTGTGGCATAATGGTAAATAACTCATATGCTGATTTTTGTAACTCAATCGGGGCTGCTGCTTAAATTCACATTTTATGGGTGGCCCCGTCATCAAAGGACCCCATTGACGACAGATCTGATATTACTCTCATATATTCTGTGGACACACACACAAACACTCATTGTCCTTTGAAGTTTTTTTTCATATATTTTACCCTTTAATAGTATACGAAAAGACATTGGGGTGACATAAACACAAATATGAACGTAAACCTTTGCAATCAATGATTGTATACAGCAGCAAATCAATCAAATGAAATAATTAAACAGTGTTTGTAGCTTCAGCGGACAGTTTGGGTTTTGAAACAAAATAAAATCAAAAAGAGTTGCCAAACAAATGAAAACCTGATTGTGGATTTCATTCTTGAAATATTGTTTCGTCTAACTCCGTTGGAGGCCCACCTGTAACATATAAATTCGCAATGATGCTTGAAATTGATTAAGAGCAGGGTTCCTTCCACTTAAACTGTATTGTGTTTCAGCTATTTAAGGCCCCCTGTTATTAGTTACCCTCTCTGTGGACTGCTTCAGTAAATTCATAATCAATAAATTGTGGTTTGAACACACACAAATACACAGAACAAATACCTAAAGGTTGGCAAACAGTTTGGCACAACTTTTAAAGGCAGAACAATATTTTTTTTTCAAAGATCACAGGTAAATAATGACTGCATTCCGACTAAGTCACATACTAAAACTCCTATCTAAGGGCTGACTTGCACATGTGCAGAATATTAAATTTTATACAGCACTTTATACAGTACATCTAGGCACACACCTACATCAGAAGATTGCATTCATATTTGTAGCAAACGTTGGAACATAATCAAACCTTCAAACTTGCCCATCTGAGAGTATTTCATACGCTTTCGTTTATGTTGTACTTTGCAAATTAAACCAATGACAATAAATTCCCAACTGCAGTGTATATTCCTTTCCTTGAAACACAAAACAAGCATTATGATCATGTAAAATCTGATTTGAAAAGGCAAATATATCTGATTGCACTCACTATAACAGAAGCAACACTTTTTCCAGTTTAAAACTTCATATTGTAGCCATTCAGAAGACTTCCTTATGCAGAATTACAAGCATTTTAGAAAAGTAATAGTGAATGAATCGTTTCATCTATTGAATCTCATAAATGTAAACGGATTTGAATATTCTACACTAAAACTCACTTCAAACTGTTGCTCAATGGAACTATTTAGCATTCAAATGTTAGCAGTCACAAACAAAACTTTTTTTTTAAATAATGGTTATTATTATTTCTTACTTGAAACCAAACTAACAAAGAACAAATCACAAGTATAACACAATTACATACTTATAATAATTAGATAAATGTAATTATTGAACCTGAATTCCTTCCAATTCAAGTACAGTAAGTCAAACTGTCTTCCTCATGACAATAAAGCTTTAGATTCTAAGCATGTCCTCTTCTTAATACTCTGGAAGCCTTTGTTTTTGTAAATATGAATCAAAATTATGACCTAAATATCATAATAATAAAAAAATTCTGGTAAGAATTTGGTAAGAATATGCTTCTATGGCATAATTGAATGGCAAGAATTTGTATCTCAGTGTTGACTTGTAATAATTATGACTTCATATGATCTCATATTTTCAACTTTTTGTCATAACTATGACTGTTATCTCATAATTTTGACTATGACAGTTTCGACTTTTATCTCATAGTTATGACATTATCACATTTTCTGCCATAATTATGGTTTACCTAAGCATTTTGTTTTATGTGGCAGAGATAGGCCTCCATACAACCATCCTGTTTTCCACACTCAGCCGTTCCATAAAGTTTTTATGACCTGTGCTAATCTTTGACATTTGACCTTTGTGGTGTCTAAGGAAATTCCACCCATTTGTTCACGAGCATTGCTACTGTGTTCCCCTCTCAACAATCCCTGAGCACTGGTTTCATTTATTTCACACAAGTTTACACATTAACAAACTCAATAAAGCTTTTGAAATAACTTTTACAGAGACGTGTGCACTCAAAAGATGGAAGGCTAAGCTGGTTTATGGATATACGGAACATATATCCGTATTCCAATAAAGTCATTTTATGCTCTCCAAAAATACAGAGATATATATGCGATACTCTAAACTAAGAGGCAATACCGAAGTGCTAAAACAACGGCGACAACAACGGGCTAAACTTAACACAGTAGAGGAAATCCCAAACAAACAGCGAGCTGTACGAGACATCCCTGATATATGGTGGTTCTGATGTGTGTGATGCAGAAGCAGCAGTTTGATGATCAGAAGTCTACAAGGAGCAACGGAGCAGGCATCACTCGGAATAAATGTCACATGCAGAGCAAATACGGACCCTCTCCACTCCTCCAGTAGAGCCACTCCATGCATTAAAAACACAAAAAAATCATCACTAGTTATACAAAAAAGCATCCAGTGTGGGGAACATCTGGAAAAATAGCTACAGCATAGATACATTTGAGTGACGTCATGAAGATGCACAGTGCGTTCGTTTTAGAAAGTAGTGATCACAAAGTCATAAAGGTTTTTTAAGAAAGCACAAACAAGCCATTCTCATGGGTAATGTGATAACAATGGGTTTATACAGATAGATTATTTATGTATATATATATATATATATATATATATATATATATATATATATATAGGCCTATATTTAAATATTTATATATATTTATATACTTCTTAATAAATACAATTTGCTCTGTGCAAGGATTCATGAAGAATTGGTTTCACATAGTGAAAGCCAGCTGGGGAAGAGCATGCATTTGTGCGAATGCCAGGGAGGTTTTGATATCGCTGGTCCTTTCCTGGAGCTTAGAATGAAGGGGTGGAGTGCCTTTTCCCAGAATGCTTCAGTGATGACACTGGACAAAACACAAATTTAAGGTTAGGGGGTCATGGCGGCTCCACAGTATTTTGCACATTTTACTTTGGCATTAAGAGCAGGACTAGACAATGTTCTTATTTATACTTACATGAAGTATTCTACATTCTTTTACTCTGACTCAGCTAGAAGAAGAAAAAATAGGCCTTAATCAAATTGAGAAACTATGGTCAACTAATGACTACATTCTATAATCTGGTAATTGGGGATGTTTAATATTAATTAGGGATAATTAGGGATGCACCAATATTAAAATCTCAATAATCTAATAATATTGCCATGCTATGTCCAAGAGCAGATAAATGACTGATATTAAGATTTATACTACTTTGTCTATATAAATATGAATAAATATTAATACTGCTACAAGTGAATTTAGGCATCACATTATAATATAGAATGTTAATTTGGATATTCGTTTTACTGAATATTAACAGTGTTAATGATTTTGTTTTGTTTTTAAAGACTTTACATGAGCACTAGATGACAATGAATATGCAGAATTACATATTTAGTGTCAACCAATGTATAAACTACTGTTCAAAAGTTTTTAAGTAATGTTTTAAATGTTTTTAAAGAAGTCTGGGCTTCATTTGTTTGAAAAATACAGTAAAAACAGTAATGTGGAATTGTGAAAAACATCTAAGGTTACGTATGTAACCCTGGTTCCTGGAAGAAACGAGATGCTGCATTGAGAAAGCATTGGGGAACGGCTCCAGTGTGACGTCTCTGAATAATGTGTGTAATCAGTCCAATGGATGGGCGAGACGTCATAGGCAGGTGACGTCAGAGAAGCAAGCGCCGGCCAGAGATGCCGGAAGTCTGGCACTGCAACGCAGCATCTCGTTACTTCGAGGAACAAGGGTTACATACGTAACCTAAGACATTCCTCTTCAGGAACTTGAGCTGCATCGAGAACGCTTTGGGGAACAGACCGCGGGCTGGATGGCCACTCATGACCACACCACAGCTGGTGAGCAGCCCACACCGGGCCCTGAGACAAGAACCAAGGTTTTCTCCATATGTCTAAGGCACGTAGGCACCGCTGCGTGACCTTTTAGCATGTGAAGTGGGTTTCCCCTCGGGCAGAACCCCTTGGTCTTGAGCCACCACTGTAGGGGTCTCATGTACAGCAGGCCAATCGCATTCACATTGGACGCAGCTGCCATCAGACCCAGCAGTCTCTGAGACTGCTTGACAGTGAGTGACCAGCCTTCTCTCACTCTCGCGACTGCAGTGAGGATCGACTTGATCTGAGCAGGTGACACATGCCTGCATCGTGGTCGAATCCCACACCACGCTCCGATAAGTGGTTCTCTGTACTGGAGAAAGCACACTTTTCTTGGCGTTAAGTCTTAACCCCAGCTCTTTCATGTGAGTGAGAATGACGATGCCGAACCGTCATCTGCTCAGATTGAGCTGATATCAACCAATCGTCAATGTGGTTGAGTCGTGAAAGTGTGGGGTGAGTGTGCAAGGCTAGAGGAAGATTCGTTTTTCTAGGCTTTTGCCCCCAAAAGCAAACCTCAAGAACTTCCGATGAAGAAGGATGGAGATAAATGCATCTTTTTGATAGATCGTGACACACCAGTCCCCAGACTGGTGAAGTACCGGCTGTAGGACCCGGACTCTGCAACCCAAGGAGGGACCACCTCGATGGCCTCCGTCCTCAGAGAGAGTCTACTTCTGTTCCATTACCAGATCCTGCTTGGGGCCCACCAGAACTGGATTCTGTGGCCTCTCACTACAGTGTACAGGACCCACTGAGACACATTTGGCAGTAGTTTTCACGCTGCCAAATAGTCTACTAAGGGAATCAGCCTCTCAAGACTGATCTCTGGTGTCATCAGAGCAGTTAGCTCAGTGCCCTGAAGCAGCGCACCGGCAGGAGACGGCCGAACTAACTGCTCTGGAAACCTCCCAGGAGATCGCGAGCCTCTTAGCACCAATAAATTTCGGTCCTATGGTCCTCAGACCATCGTCTGCTAGGAAGACTAGACCAGAGCCTGCTCAGGGCAGGACCTCATGAAGCACACTTGGCAGGGGCTTCCCCACCGCCATGTGACCTCCTAAGGGAACCAGTCTCGCGAGACTGGCCTCTTGTGCACCTAGAGATACTAGCTCGGTGCCCTGAAGCGGAGGACCGGCAGGGGATGATTGTACCACCTGCTATAGAGACCTCTGTAGAGGTAGTGAGCCTCTTAGCACCGATACGTTTGCGGGTGGTAACTGAGAGAAGCGCTCGCCGGAGACCGCTGCGCCCTCGAACACCGGCAGGGTTGGCAGAATGATCTCCCGAGGGCACTGAGGAGAGAACGGCACCGTGTAATGCGGTGTACACCGCTCTTCCCCAGAGGAAGCTGGCCCTCAACAAGTCCTAGGCCTTAGACGTAAGGACGTTATGACGAAGGCAATCCAACGAAAACGACGGTCCACAGAACCGTTTTCCACTAGAAGCCTTCGGCCCGGGAGAGCCACTCTGACACCCCCTGCATGAGGGACTGGAACACGGTTGGGACTGCTCCACCCAGCAGCCCCTGACCGCCTCAACCTCCTCAGAGGAAGAGAGGTAAACACGTGTTCTCACACAAGAAATTACATCCCAAGAGCCCCTGTACATCTAACTTCACATGGTCAGATAAATATGTCATTTTATTCCATTTTATTAAAAATGGAACAATGTAATACACGTGTTGCCTCGGCAGCGCACGTCTTTTTCTATTTCTTTTCTCAGTCACACAAACAACATCCACCTCCTCAGAGAAAGATGGATGCTACAGCGAGCTCTGTCTCAAAGGGTGAAGAAACCGCAGCGCAGGCTTCCAAGCCTCGAGAACGAGCCCTAGATCTAGTGAACACGGGTGAAGATAGGATGAGCCGTCTCCAACCCGTTCGCCAGATCATGTGCGATTATTTAGGTGAATAAATCATTCTTTTTCACGTAATCCACTGACTCATATTTCTCGTTCACTGAAGTTCACTCCACAGCAGCATGGCACTATTAGCAGCACATGCGCAGCTCGGTGAACCAGGTATCTGAAATGCCAATAGCCTTCGAGTATGGGATGTGACGGAGCATGTGATTTGTTGAATGTAGTGAATGAATACGCCCTTCACTGAACGCATTTCATACGAGTCTGAACGAGATCTGGAGAATGATTTTATCGTTGGTGAACGAAATGACTAAACTGGAACACATGTCATTCACGAAAAAGTTGAATGAAATGACACGTCGGTCGTGAATGAAATGACTGATCTGATACCCATGACGTTCGTGATCGAGCTGAATGATTTAGTAAATCTTGTTTCTTGAATGAAATGATTAAACTGGAACACGTCATTCACGAACGAGCTGAATGAAATGACGCATGTCGTTCGTGAATGAAATGACTGATCTGATGATACCCATGACGTTCGTGATCGAGCTGAATGATTTAGTAAATCTTGTTTCTTGAATGAAATGATTAAACTGGAACACATGTCATTCACGAACGAGCTGAATGAAATGACTCATTTCGTTTGGGAATGAAATGACTTATCTGACGATACCCATGTTGTTCGTGATCGAGCTGAATGATTTAGTAAATCTTGTTTCTTGAATGAAATGACTGAACTGGTCCACATGTCGTTCGTGAATGAAATGAACTGGTACATAGCTTATCTCGTTCGAGAACGGAATGAATGAGAGCAACCGGGTCAGTTGGCATTTAGCATGTCAATCGCTCAAAATGCAAAGTGCAGTTATAGGTACTGTGCACATACGCTTGTTTTCATATTTAGCATACAGAACATAACTAGACGTTTAATCCCAATTTCTGAATGTGAATATATAATATACGAACTGTTTGACCAAACAATTAAAATGCTAATTATGCAAGAAAACCTTGTGCTTTGTTCATCTGAACAACTTAATTAGACTTTATATATTGAATGCGATTATGCACACATTTTAATAAAGCCAAATCAGTTTTTGTCACAAGTGAATATGTTCGATGACTTAAGACACAACACATAAGACACTCTTTTTAGCCACCTGCTGGCATAATTTGTGTAATACGAATAAATGGTCACTGAACGAATCAGTGAATGAATCTGAACGAATCATTTTGGTCAACGAACTGAAAATGAACGAATCTCTTGAAAGAATCATAATTTTCACCACTACAACACACTAGATGTGTGTGTCCCTACCATTTTTTTTTGTTTGTTTTTTTTTGCAGGCAGGGAACGCTGCCAGCTCACACCCAAAACTTCTCTTGATTGAAGCTTTGACAAATGGAGTTTATCAGTGGAAAAACAACACTAAATAAGACTCACAAACAGAAGCGATTGACACACACACAGGCTGGTTGCCGGCTTCGCCGCTCGTGCCTTTATGCTTCCTGGTCTCTGGTGTCACCTGCCTATGACGTCTCACCCTTCCATTGGACTGATTACACACATTATTCAGAGACGTCATGCTGGAGGCGTTCCCCAAATCATTCTCGACACAGCTCGAGTTCTTGAAGAAGAACTATTTTCTATCTTCATATATTTTAAAATGTGATTTATTTCTGTGGCGTGGTGGCAAAGCTGAATTTTCAGCAGTCATTACTCAAATATTCAGTGTCACGTGATACTTCTGAGATCATCACCAATATACTGATTTGGTGCTCAAAAAAAAATTTTTTTTTATTATTATTTATGTTGAACACAGTTGTGATGCTTAATATTTTTGTGGAAACAACTCTTTTTTTTAGGATTATTTAATTAATAGAAATAAATAATAAATAAATAAAATAAAGAATAAATAAATAAAAAAATATATTAAACTGAAATAATTTGTATCACTATAAATGTATTTTTTCACATTTGATCAATTTTCATCCTTGCAGAATACAACCACTAGTGTCTTTAAAATATCTCACCCCAAACTTTGAATGGTAGTGTAATTTTAAATGTAAAATATATATATAACTCTAATACTATACCGATATATTGTGCATCCCTATAAATAAAAGCTTGGAAGCTTATTATAAGGGAAATGGACTTTGGGCCTTTACTGTTTTAATTATTATATCAGTTGTCATTCTGAGAAAAGATAAGTAAAGGAATGAGTAAGGAATAAGGGTAAAATGGCAAACAAGGCCTTTGGGACTAACCCTTCTCCCTTCCATTTCGCATGTTCTCCTCTTCTTCCTCTAAACCGTCGTCCACTGCATAATTGACAAACATTACAATTACCACTAAAATCATGATGTGAGTTCTTAGAGGGCAGAAGTGAGTTTACAAAAGTACCTGAGTGAAGTTCTTTCACTAGTGACGACATAGTGTTTGTGATTGAGTCTGCAGCCACTAAAAGATCATTACGGAGATTTCTTGGTACACCTGGATGAAAGAGGAACATTTTCAGAACACAATAACCAGAGGTATTACATATCAATCCAAAATTAATTTAGCGACTTAAGTTTCCGTCAGTTCCTCACTATCATATGGCATTACACGTCTTGGAATATAGTCAATAACAGTTGCATTAATAGACTACATTAATGGTATTTTTAGTGCTAAATGACCCAGTCTTTATTTTACAGAAAGAATTCTTCCCCTAAACATCTTCTAATTTTGTCAATTTGTTATGGACATCTTCTAAACTTCTTAACATCTCCAAAATCCTCTTATAATTATCTTCTAATGATATTTGATTTGATATTTTGCACCTTCTAAATATGTTCTAACATCTTTCAATCAACTTCTAATCATCTTCCAAACAGATTCTAAACATCTTCCAATCACAATCTTTAAACAACTTCCAGTCATCTTATAAAGATCTTCTAATCATCTTGTGTGGATGATAATGTCAATGTAAAGCTTCAGACGTCTCACCCTGAGAGAAGGCATCCAGCACGTCATCTCCGACCCCTGCCAGGCAGTCCTGGGGCGTGTGTGTGGGGGTCGAGCCGGCTGAGGTGGAGCGGATGGGCATAGGCATGGTGCAGCTGACACTGTGGCTGGGAGATGAGTGGGGCGAACTCCCCGTCTGAGTCTGTAGGAGGGAGATGAGGGAAGAGAACGCAAAAATTACACTACATGTGTAACAACCTGAACCTCCATTGGTCCCTCGCTCCCCAAGTAGCACTAATAATTAATTATTATTATTAATAAAAACCTACTACTTCAGACACACCTATTGATATTTGATCTGTTTCTTTAGATTGTATCACATAAATCTTTGGCCTGAGAGCTCATTGAGCAGCATGCAAGTGCCATTAGAGGAGCAAAAGGATGGTAGAAAAGGGCCGCACTGTCCCACAGATTGATGCTGGGCCCAGGGCCTGTGGCCCACTGCCAGGCAGCAGATGGCTGGCCAGACTGCAGTCACATTAGACGTGAGGTGCTTAGCCCTGATGAAAGGAGAGCAGGTCTCTGATATTTGGCAGGGAGACATGCAGCTCGTGGTCCCTCCCTGGGTCACAGGAACAAAGCAGCGGGACTTGACTGGAAATGGGAGCTTCATGTCCTCGCTATGAGGAACAGACATGACAGAGATCGCCCACAGAGACAGTCTGCGATAAGCTCATGACATATCCATGCTTTACTCTCATTAATCAACTTATGAGTCAGTTTTGTGGCAGTAAATTATTGAACAGTCCCTTTCTGTCAGCATTTACTCATCTTTATCTCATTTCAAGCATATATGACTTTCTTTCTTTTGTGGGACACAATGGACTAGCACTCCAAAAATGACAAAAAAAGAGTAGGCATACACCACTATTAAAATTCATTAAGATACAGATGTCTATTTTCATGCCAAGGCAAATGACTGATTTAGTCTTAATAGTTTTTAAAAAATAAAGCACTAATGAACAAACATTTTAAATGATGCAAGTTAATTTAGGCATTACAGCATTATTCTGTACATAGCCTCAAAACTGCATTTTTTTTTTGATATTCGCTAAAGATCACATTACAAAATTACATGCAATCACATTTTTGTAGTGAATGTTGAGTAAATGTTTTGCGTTCATTCAATTACAGCAATTTTTGTATACATTAGTCATGCACAAAGTTAAGTAAAGTAACAGATTTGCTACAGATTAACTGTGAGTTATATGATGGCAAAGTCATGAACTAATTTGAAAGTGTATTTAGTATTTTCATTCTTTCCAGAGTTTGGTGAAAAAACATAAATCCCATTCATTTTCATTGTATTGAAAAGAGCAGCCTTAACATTTTTTATAATATCTCATTTTGTGCTCCACAGAATAAAGAAGATTTTTTATTTTTTTGTCAGTGATCCTCTTCATTTTCAGCGTTATGCAACCCATAATTCTTTCACCTTTTACCTTTTTGGAAGTATCTGTGGTTTGCCAAACACAACACATATGTTAGATCAAACTTTCGCAGATGTGACTCGTGCGTGTTTACTCCAGAATTGCAGGGCTGTATTAAAGGAACACTTACTGCCTGTTTCTGCTCTTCATCCTGTCAGCCAGAAGATGAGAGATGACAGTGAGTGAAAACAGACACGTCAGAGAAACAGCGGTGGGAGAAAGAAAGGTGAACCCAAAACGAGAGAGACAAAAAGTGAGCACAGAACGAGAAATCAAATGAAGTTTTCATCCTTGCCGTGGCAAATGAAGAGCCAAATTGGTGTCCGACAAGTTTCGTACCTTCAGCAGCCTCATGAGGCTTTCCAGTTGGACCATCAGTTCTCTCCTGCTCTCCTGAAGGGCCGACATGCGCCTCTCCAATTCATCTTTTCTGTGCCTGAACCAAATGACAAACAAAATGAATAAATGAATCACCATATGAATCATAAAAATCAATGACTGCCAAATACACACAGCTAAAAGGGCACACATGATGGAAAACAGGATTTCCTTTGCTCTTTCGAAATAAAAAGCTCCTTGTACTATGTTCGTTATGCAAAGCTCCCTCCACAACCCACTCATACAATTGACAAAACCTAAGCGGGGAAAATGGCTCATGCTAAAATTGTATTGATTTCAGAACCACAAGTAGAGGATATTTGCATACACATTTCTTAAAGGTAGAGTACCAAAAGCTTTTATAATAATGGTGAAATGTAAACCTAAATTACGAAATATTGATTAACATGACAAAAGTGCAGAATATGACCCCCTTTCCACTCAAGTCCTTCATGAAATCGATTGGATTGCTCAGAAATGCACATAAAGTTGCTAAATCTCCACGAAACTAAAACAAAGAGGGCAAAAACAGCACGTAATAGAAATGTGCTCATCCACTCATCTAATCAGACCAATATATTATTAAAGAAAACTAATTTGGCTTCTACATGCCCTCTGGTGCCCATTAGAGGTACTCCATTTAAATGAATACAGCAAGTGTTATCCCACCCAGTCCAATTAAACAGTTATATGTTCCTAATAACACTATGGTTAACTAAAGTTATGGGTAATTTAAAGCTGAATGCTCTGATTATTTCCACACCCATTCTGTTGTTTTGTTCATGCACGTATAAAGGCTATGTGTGAATGTGTGTGTGTACCGTAGCAGCCGTAGCTCTGCCAGTAGAGTGGGGTTCTGCTGGGCTTTCTCAGGGGTGGGCTGAGAAGCCTGTTCATGTTCCAGACGCAGACGCTGGATTTCCTGCAGTATCTCCCTGTAGGCACCAAACACAGGAACCAAAATCAACTTGACTGGCATCTATCGAAAGCACTCAATTCTACTGTAACACAGTCTCTGTTATCACTTTTGTCTTCAATAATAATAATTATTATTGTTGTTGTTATTTAATTGTAATTAATAAATATTTAATATTTAATTTAATCTTTGTTTAAATAATTAAATGTATTAAAATAGTCATAATAATAATTAATAGTAGTAGTATTAAATTCAATTCATTGTAATTCATAAGTATTAAATAATTAAGTTTTGTTTGGATAATTGAATGTATTACAACAATAATAATAATAATCATTATTATTACTGCTATTATTATATAATTTAAGTATTTAAATATTAAATGTTTTTTATTGGATGAATAATTCAATATATGACATGATTACAGCATTTCAATTATTGTTATTCCATTTTAGAACAGTAAATATGAATACATAATGACTTATTTTAATTTAGCTTAAAGACATGTAGATCCATTGTAAAGCAAAGCCAGGAGCATCTTATTATTGAAAACCCCACCTGTTTTTATTCTCTAGTTCTGCGATGAGCTGCCTCTGTTGCTTGTTAGCATCAAAGTTGAAACTCAGATCAGATGGAGGGCATTGCTGAAAGACAAAAGAATTAGTTTCACTGGTTTTGTGCAAAACTAATTAGAAAGATGCCGTTAAATGAACACATACCAAAATAAGTTGCCTAGTTATGGAGCATTAAAGCCTAAATAAATATTACTAAATAGATTTTCATTAATTCCACACAGTAACTAAAAAGTGTCCTCTGAAAACTTCGTCGTGTTTGTGAAGCGAGTCTCACAGTGGAGTTGCTGGCCTCCGCTGCCAGACGAGCAGCGTATCGCGCAATCAGACGATGTTCTTCATCCAGTCTGCTGGGACTCTCAAGGGTGTTACTGTCCAGACAGAGAGAAAGAATAAGAAGATATACATACAGCAAGAAGAAAGAAGAGCAGTGAAGGAGCATGAGACGGATGATGGCAGATCGACACGAGTAATGAAACATCTGAGATGATAGATGACCATCAGGAAACAGATTTGGGGAAGATACTCTAAAAACTCGTAGTTAGTTATAGCAGTTATAGTTTAAAGCAGCTTAAGTACTGCCATGATACATAATATAATTTATTATAATTCTATTATACTTTACTAATAATATAATATAATGTAATATAATATAATATAATATAATATAATATAATATAATATAATATAATATAATATAATATAATATAATATAATATTCAGTTGTATATTTGTTTATTACACATAAAGTCAATATAATATAATATAATAATTTAGTGATTTTTTTAGTACATTTTGTAATTGTTTATTTAATTTTAGGAGTTTAATATACATTACATTTTAAATCATTACATTAGATTATTTATAATATAGCAGTATTAGTATTTCCCTCCACCTAAACCCTTGAGAGCAGGTGTGTTGTGTCTGGATGGCTGTAGGACGCAGACGTGTGCAGTGGATAGGCTCTGGTGGTGTGGCTGGCTCTTATGTTATAAGGTTTGGCATATGGCTGGAGCAGATGACGGAGCATATGTTTTCCTTCCTCATTAAGTGCTCTACAATTAGGAGTGAATCACGTGTGCATATGTGTGAATGTGTATGTTCTGTGAGTTAGACACCACACAAAAACACGCATTTATCAAAATGCACTCACCGCACTCATTAATCAAATGTAAAACAAATATTGTATTAGTCTGATAATACAATAGGATAATGAATGGCTTGCATAGAGCTGGTCTGCTGTGGCGGTCTCTGTGGCCCAGCCGCCGTGACTTTCCTGAACTCTCGCAGTCTCAGCGGAGTGATTCATTAAGAGGGTTGTTTCCATGCCAGACGTCTGTCTCACAGACAGACATGGTGTTTATAATAATCAGTGTCATGCTGAGAATGATCCACTGGAATCCACTTATTGATATGGCACCCTGACAGCAGCTGTTAGGCACTTCTATCGACACTTAAAGGTGCTCTGGGTAATATTTTCTCATTAAAAATTAGATGAGGAGCACTTTCAACAAATAGAGGGTATGTTTAGAATGATGTGCACTAAGAAAAAGTGCATAGCAAGGGACTAAAATTGTAAAAAAAATTGTCCTAGGAGAAAAAAATCGGTCTTCCTCAAATTTTTTAACTGGAAATATGCCTGTGTAAACTTTATAATAATAATAATAATAATAATAATAATAATACATACATACATACCACAGTATATGAATATTAAATTATGTTAAACTATTTGAATAATTAAACATTACTAAAGTAAAATAATATAATAAATATTATTAGTCATTATTATAAAAAATGTTTTAACATTAATAATAATAATAATAATGGTGATGATCATGATTATCGTTTATTATTAGTGTTACATTACAGCAATATTCAATTATTAAAATTGCATTTGAAACATAAATTACATGTAACATTACAAAAAATACTAAATTATATTACATCTGTATTTTAAAATATTAAAATGTACAACATTTTTTATTATTATTATTATGTATTATCACAACAACATAACACATGTAACATTACAGTAATATGTAATTATTAAAAAGTTATTCTGAACGTGTAAATTGTATTCCAAATATCAAATTACTAAAATTACAATTATTCTTAATTAATAATATGATAATAATAACAATGATGATGATCATTGTTATTACAAAAAATATTAAATTACTAAAATTGCATTTGAAACATTACAAATGACTACAATATATACAGTAGAAGTTACAGTGTGAACATCTGCTATTCATGATAAATATTAACTAAATATATGATAAATATCTACTTCATGTCATTTTTAGTTTGTCACAATAATAAAAAAGTCATAAAAATCAACAGCATTTTACATTCTAAATGGACCTGAGGGGGAATTTTTTAGTATATATATAAAATGAAAAATAAAAAGTACTCTGAACCCTTTGAAGGCAAAAGTGGATAAAGGACACGGAGAGCTAGACTATGATAGAGGAGGAGTCTATGATTTCATATCCAGTGACAGGTGGTCAATACTCACTTAACTTCAAATTAAAAACTCATTCAGAGCAAATGGAAAATGATATTTCTGTTCTGGCAGCAGGACTGGCCATGACCCAGCAGACGATAAATTCTACACGTGGGGATGTCCTTGAAGGCTCGACCCAGTAAATGAACGTGTGCTGGAGAGGTGCACCGTCAGCAGAGAGACTCGCTCACGCTCACTGTCCCGCCTACAGCTCTGAGCTTCCTACAAGGCCATGCAGTTACACCCAAAATGAGTTTTATGAAGGTTCAAGGCTCAAAAAGTTCAGCACAGAATCTTGTTATTGATTCTGGAAGTAAGAGAAATCAAGGATTGTTGTATATCCTCTTTAATTAGGCCATGAGGATTGGCCATAAGGTTTATAGACGTGGCTGTGCGCCACTTGCGCCTCACCCGGATCACGTCCCAGGTTTGTACCAAGTGTCACTACTGAAATGGAACAATGTGATGATTTTGTAACTGTGTGCAAGTGTACATAAAGCTGTCTGTTTTATAAACTGCATGGGCAATGTCATTTTGGAAAGTCATCTTCATCAAGCTGTTATGCACAGTATTACTGTCCGAACAAAATAATCACAGTTTACAACATGGCAGACATCAGCAATGTCAATCGTTCTGGCACTTTAGTACTAAGATAATATATTTCAAATAAAAAAAAGGTTCAAAAACCAACCTTTTTCAGCACTTTTATTCAGCAGGGACACGTCAAATTATTTTAAAGTGACAGTACCGACATTTATAATGAATTTCTGTTTCAAATAAATGCTGTTCAACTTTCTATACATGAAAAAATCCTGTAGAAATTTTATCAAGGTTTCCACAAAAATATTAAGTAGCACAACTGTGTACAACATTGATAATAATAAAAAGGAAAACAGCGTATTGGAATGTTTTCTGAAGGATCATGTGACACTGTAGAATTTTCCATCACAAAAAAAAAAATATATTATATAAAATATAATATTATAAAAATATAGAATTATAAAATATATTCAAATAGAAAACAGTTATTTTAGGCTCTGATAATATTCCACAATATTACTGTTTTTACTGTATTTTTGTTCAAACAAATGCAGCCTTGGTGAGTATAAGATAATTATTTAAAAAACATTTTAAAACATCTAACACATACTAAACTTTTCGAGCTTTTAATTAATCATTTAAAGTAATACATAACCCGTTAGTATTTTTATTCATATCTAACTTTTTAAATATGTGGAAGAAAATAGATAACTAGAATTGTGAAAATATACTTGTGTTGGTATTAAATTGTATCTTAATCACTAATCACCCACAATCTTATTGAAGCTGTTGCTAAATGGACAGAAATAGTGCTTGAGTCCCAGTAAAGTGTTCTTTGCCAGATCACAGTGGTCTGCTGCATCCTCCATATAACGAAGAATTTATAACCAGCCTGAAAGATCGGGAATTGCATTCATTACAGATTTTGTTGATGCACTTGCAGCTTTACCCGATTTGCATAATTTAGCGAATAAGGTGGTAAAACAATGCAGTTCACCGGATCACCCTGGGCTGTAACCCAGTATGAGATGCACCAAGGGTTCACAGACAGCAGCCAATTTCTTAACTGAATGCTTTTAGTAATCTGTGTAGGTTCACCAGTATTGGTATTGACTACTGAAAATCATCACGACTCTAACAAACGTAATCAAGTGCGGCAGGTTGAACCCAGCGTAATTACATAAGAATGCTAAGGAGCACTTCTTGTGTCCCCTAACATCTCCATTCTGGCAGACTCCAGGAAACAAGAGTTCGAGACAAGAATTAAGTGCTTTATAATCCTGCATACATTTTTGGCGCCGCAGGCATCACCCGCACTTGACATCATACTCACACAAACAATGTGCTGTAACGGGAGACTGTGATGTTGGGTGAAAGGTTCGAGTAGAGAGTCTGACAGTCTGTGTCTTTGATTTCATAGCCAGTGGCGCGTTATTGATGGAAGCGGAGATGAAACTAACATCTACAATCTCCCTCCACCACAGACCTCATTTAAATGCATGGCATCTCCGAACGCCTGAGGTTAAAGAATCAAGTAAAGTCAGCTCCTTTTAGACTGACTCTGTTCATTACGGAGAGGGACTTCATGTAGGGTGAAGTGTTTACCAGTCCACTAGTCCTGCCTTAGACGCTGGGCTATATTTAGAGCAGAATGCATGCAAACCAACCTCTCTCTGTGCTAAACATGCCACATCTGGTTCATTGAAATGATTAGCCATCATGACACATGTCGATTTTCAGCTGATGGAAAAGTTTGCACAAGAGCTCCCCA
Organism: Carassius auratus; assembly: GCF_003368295.1. NCBI lineage: Eukaryota > Metazoa > Chordata > Actinopteri > Cypriniformes > Cyprinidae > Carassius > Carassius auratus. Next base: position 6,365,497 of record NC_039284.1, read on the forward strand.
GTATAATAAAATACGAAATGTTGCGAAATAAACCATGAGACACTTTGGTGCAAGTATCTTTTAGAAAAAAATGAATTTTCATTTCTGTAGCTTATTGCTCTAGTAATGCCAAGGTCATGTGTTTGATTCGAAGGGCAGGCATGAACTGATCAAATATAATGCATGTAACTCGGGTCAGGAAATGTGTAAATGTAAATCATAAAAATACTTTAAAGCTAAAAACACAGTTTGGAAAATGGATTCATGGTGTACTCGCTTATTATATACATTTTTCTACATTTTGAACACAAACAAAGTTACGGACCGCAGCTCTGATTGGTTGTTTCTTACCGGGAGCGATAGAGTTTCTGCAAATGGCAATAGGACCACTGGGAGGAGCCAGAGGAGCTTGATTTTTTTCACAGATTATCTTTCTCATATTCTACTGTCAGGACATAATGACAGGTTTAACAAATATGTAAAAAAATATATTTTTGCATAAGTTACCTACTGCAGCTTTAAGATTGTTGAAGGGAGGCAGGCTTACAATGCTAGAGACAATTTTGACTGTGCAAGAAAAATGCTTCGGCTCAAACTTTGAAGTCAATCCCTTTTTTGTTTTTGTGCAATTCACACACTGCATCAAAACCATCTCTTATAAATGCCACGTTATGAAATATTGCTGGAGTGACAGCATGATCATATTCATCTAACCGTTATTTTCTTTAGAAACTGGCATAAAGTACCATCATGATATAAATAATATAAAACGATAATTTTTTTCATAATTTCTTCTTTTCTACAGAAGAATGTCATACAGTTTTGCAATAATATGACAGTGAGTGAAAGATGACAGACAATTTTCATTTTATTTTCAACTATGATTTTCAGTGGATAGCATCTTAAATTGTACTTTTTTTTTGGTTCTTCACATAAAGTTATTTTCTAACACCAGAAGATGCAAAATTTCTAAATCAAACGACTACTTTTATGGGGGGGGGGGGGTTCACACATTTCTTTGTCATTTTTCAAACATGATCTGTCCTCATTCACTTTCATTCTACAGAAAAGAGCAGCAGGAACATTCTGCCTAAAATCTCTTTTTGTTTTCTGAAGAAGCCTTGAAGGGTTTGGAATGACATGAGGAAGAAATATAATGACTTAGGAATTTCATTTGGGCCTGATCTAACCCTTAAACTTCACAATCCCTGAAAGACAAAAGTAAACTGACTACAAGCAAAGGTATTTGTCCTGGGAACCTGGACAAGTGTTAACAGCACAAAACAGAAAAAGCCAACCGGACCAGCTCTCTATTTACAAGATAAGGCTTTCGTTCCATCCGAGTTTATCTTCCGGATCACCTTGGGCTGCAGCCCGGCCCGGGACATGCAGAGGGTTCGGAGACAGCAGGACAATTTCTCGATTCAATGCTTTTAGTCATCTGCCTTTGAAAGGCAAACATTCAACCTAATTCTTCAGCGATGCAATAAACATGGAAAATATTCCGCCCAGAGAAAAATGCAACAATCTTCTACTCATCCGTACGCAACATCATTTCAAAACAAGCCATTTTACATAACAGGCTTAAGTGGAGGAGCTTAAAAACACACACACAGTCAGCACGGAGACAGAAGCCTGTGTGGAGCGCTTACCTCTTTGAAGGCGTGGGCGTCCCGGAGGAAATGAGAACCGTATCGTTCATGTCGTTGGCCACTGGCCTCAGCTGACTGCAAAATCACAGAGTTTAAGTCAAGCCTAGACACAAACCTACGGATGACGCGCTAAGCTTTCCAAGTGCACAAAAGACATCAAACCGCTCTAAGAAGTGATGCGCACAGTAAACTTCCTCATCATAACTGCCTTCCAGAAACACACATTTTAATTTAATGCTATTTGCCCAAACTTAATTAAGTTAACAAGACGACAAAAGGGTTTGGAGGAATTCTAATTAAAGCTGGTTGGGAGAAATAGGAGGGGGTGACATTGCAGAAAGTAAACAGTGCCACGGGATCCATCTGAACTCAATACCCGCCAGTCCTGATGGACACATATGACAGAACGTCTCGCTTCATTACATAAGAGTAATTCAAACATTTTAAAATAAACCGCTTTTTTTTTAGTCTAGTCATTATTTTTGGTTTTGGCAATCTGGTGGGTTATTCCTATTAATCCACAAAATCTCATTTGCACCTTACCATACGATCTGCTTGTGACCCACTGAGGGTTAAGTTTAGGGGTCATCCTTCATGCTTGCTTTAGTTCTAAAGATCACACATTTCTATACAAATCACATCATATGAAATCCACATCTTAAAAACTTCCCTTCCTTATATTACATTGTCATTTATGTATTTTTTGGAGTACATTTTACAAGAAAATAATATTTCATTCTTTCTTATTCAGAATATTATCTTTAATTCAATGTGTTACTTGCAGTTTCTTTATAATTAATTGTGAAATTTGTGAGTGAACATTTTCCTTTGGTCTATAGTTCACGTGTATTTTTCATTTTTTTTTTCTTATTATCCTGTTTAATACATTTCCATCATTTTTTTTGTTATTTATGATTAATGAATAGTAATCTGAAATTTAGAGTTCAGCACATTAAAAAAAAACTATCTTAACTAGTACTTTTTTCAGATTTTTAATCTGAAAATCATCATGTTATAATAATACGTTTTTCTCTGTGTATCCTGCACATATATCAGAGGCGTTTGTCTGCTGCAACACAATCTCTTCAAACGAAAGGAAAATCCAAATACTGTTGTGTCTTAGTTCAGGTTCGGCGCATTTGCATTACTGGGACGTCCTAATGTTAATGTTCCCTGAGGCTGTTAGCATCATGTCACACGACTCGTGAAACATCGTTATATTGCAATCCAAGCAGCCGAGCTGTGGCATCCGTCTGAGACTTAAAAGCAAATAGTAACCAGCTTCGAGCAAAGCGATCCAACACATGGCAAGAAAATCCCCAACAACATGCTAGACCTTTACTATAACTGCACGTTGGAACCACACAAGACTCATTTTATATTAATAAAGCCCTTCTGTTCTATGCAATTACTCACACACCTCCCGCAAGGCAAAGAGTGGCCGTCTGTCAAGAGGTGAGACGTAAGCGGTGACCGCTCTGTCCAGCTGCCCGTCCTGCTCTGTGCTCAGCTGAAGGAGCATCTCAATGCACAACACTGCTGCTGTCTCCAAGGAAACCTGACAGTCACATGACACGGTGACGATCCAGACACACTCTTACTCTCTCCTCTTCCCTCTCTCGCTCTCTCTCTCTTCCAGCCTCCCGGCTCCTCAGTTTAGATGCATGCACAGTACTTTCAGCCACTCAGAAATAGATGCAATATTCTTCCCTAAGAACATTTACATTTCTCCAATCTGTTTCCAGCCGCCCACATTAGTCACAATAATCCAGAGCAAACAATCCCCTTTTCCAACAGAGCTTCATTCACAACACAATTACTATACACAATGCAGCCTACACAGAAACAATAGTCTAATACTTAGTGCAAATCTACATGTTTTCAAAATTGACCGGATGGCAGTCTGAATGAACTAGCTTTGCATAATTAGAGCTGATTTAGATATATAAGACATGTTTCATACAGCCGTTTCCATACATTTACCAAGCCTTAATCACAAAGTTTTGAAAGAGCTGATGCAGCTACTCCAAGCTGTTTAGTTGTAAACCTGTCAAAAAAAAAAAAAAGCCATTATCTACATTGTGGAAAGAAATGTCACTAAAATGGACAGATGCCAACTGTTTAAAGGTCATTTCCGGCAAATGATATTTTGGCGCTGATGTGTGAATGGAAGCAGTATGGATACAATATTGCAGAAAGCCATTGTGAGTGAATAGAACATAGTGCATTTACTGGACAATCTGCCATAATATTTACTAAATATAATGGGTTTCATCTGTGACAAAAGGCTGGTAGAAATTGTCTTGAAATTTTTGTTGAGGAGGTTTGCTGTTTGTAGAGATGAATTTAGAGTCGTCAGAGCCGAGTAGGGTTCGTTCACAAAGAATTAACCTATTTCAAGTTTGTTTAATGAACTAAAAATAATGTATATATCTAATATGAATACAGAGTAAAAAAAAGATACAATGTGAACTTTAAAGTGAATAATTCAACTAATAATTTACAATAATATTTTAATGGTGTATATTCATGTGTCTTGATTTTAGTGAAATGTTAAAATCTAATGAAAATCTAAATAAAAGACCATTTATTTAATAAAAATACAAATTTCATAATACAACTCAAAATATAAATAGTTCTTTAGGCATGAAAATGTAAAACTTTATGTTCACTGTAAAAAATATATATATATATGTTTTTTTTTTAAGTTTTTCGAAATACAACAAAGATTATTGGAGTATGTTTTGCAAGAAAATATTATTTCAGTCTTTCCACTTCAAAATTTCACATTGTATATCACAACTAGTCAACCCTGACCCATCCTTCATAGGCACAGTCACTAAAGAGGGTTGTATACTGTAATCCTGTAATATGATAATATGATAATAAAACTGTAATGCTAGATTTATGGGATAAGATGGGATAGTATGGGAAATACTGAGGCCTTTTTAATTAGATGTATCTCTCCAATCAAAGTGCATATGATGCAGTACAAACATAAAAAAATAACCCACTGCTAACAGGTGCCACCCCATCACTCCCAGTCACCGGATCCTCAAATGCTATGTACCTCTTAGCTAATCTCCAACCACTCAAATTCGTCAAGCAGATCAAACACGGATGAAACCGTCTCCTAAACTTTGATTAGCAAGCTCCTCTAGATTCAAAGCCAGAGCTGACAAGTCTTAGACGTGCTACAAATGTAGATTTATTCATCCTGATGTTCTGCCCGAGGAAGGCAAAAATCACACTCTCATCTTTTTTATGAGGTCAAATGAATTACATCAAGGGGCCGTTCACAGGCGCTCTTCTCCTCTGGTTAATTACAGTGAACTGAGTACTTTCACAGAGCACCGAGCTGGAGAAATATAGAGCATCTAATATCCCGTCTCCACTGAAAGTTATGGTTCTGGGCCCATGCTGCACATCTGCAGTCAAACATCAGTGTTATATGACCATCACTACATCATGACAATCACTGTCTATTTCAGCTACATTATATTAATTCATACTGATTAAGTAAAAGAAAGAGGATTTTTTTCAACCATATTTGAGACAGGAACAATTGCATTTGGTTCAGTGATATCAATAAATCATATATATATATATATATATATATTTTTTTTTTTTTTTTTTTTTTTAAGAAATACAATTTACAAATAAATATCATGAATTCATAATTCAATAATAATATAAATTCATGTTTGAGTATTTCCACATATTAACATTATACAAATTATTAAGTAAATAAATTTTTTTTTCACATATTATTCATTAAAATAAAGAATAAATCAAGACTATTCCACACTAATTTTTTGAATAATTATTTTCTCTTAATTGTGATATCAGGACAGTTGTATCAAACTTCTGACAAGATTATTGGAGTATGTTTTACAAGAAAATACTTTTTGGGTTTTTCAACTTTTTTTTTTTTTCAGGTTTAGTTTAATTTGTTACATGCCATTTCTTTGTAATTGTTTGTGAAATTAACTAGAAATTTCTGAATGGACATTGTTTCCAGCAATTATTTTTTGTAAGTTTTTTTTCATGGCCCCAAAAATATCTAAATACATTTTAATCCAGAAATTAGGAACATTTTCATTATAGAAGAGGTGTAATCATGAATTGTATTTCTGAATGAATTAATAGATCTTTTGTGGGTTAGTCATTGACCTATTTAACATACAAACAACTCACAAACATTCTGTCAGCGGTTCAAGAAACGATATGCTTTGTCCCATTTTGTTTCATTCATATCCACTGCAAATTACTCGCAGACATCTGTCCCTGCCTATGGTTCAGCATGTGCTAAAGAACTCCATCTGTCAAACAGGAGAAGATCTGAAAGACATGCCATCAGCTTTCAGAAAAACAACATCCTTGCCGCTCATCATAGAAATTCATCTCACTTAAAACAACAACACACAGAGTGATTCCCAGGACCGAGCGGACATGATTTTCCTTGTCTCTGACTCTCTCATGACCAATCAGAAGGAGGCGCCCTGCAGCTTGTGACAGTGGGATGTGGAGGATCATGTTGATGGATGTCACCTTGAGGTCAAAGCCAACAGGAACACTATGCTGACCAATTGTTACGCAGACAGCCAGCTACCCAAAGAGGAAGAGATGATCATGACGGGTCAGAGCTCTAATAACGAGGATCCTGATTTGTATTATTTCCAGTTTCTAACCAAAACCGATGTAACTGATGTCATGTATCACATCAATCCAGTATCAAATAACAGAAATCATGAGATTATAAATAAACAAGCAAAATCGACCAGGCTGATGAGATACGATTCAGGATTAGGAATCAGGAATAAATAAATACATAAAGTGTGACAAATAGTAATGTTCAACCCAGGCTCATTTGAAATATGTGATTGTGGCGACCTCTCTGCGAAATGATATCACTTTGCTTCTTGCACATTTTGTGACCCCTTCAAGGTGAAATCCAGTTCAGTTAGTGGTGCTAAAAGCCTGTTCGGCTTTATCTGAAACAGATGAATGTGAATCTGGTGCTAAAAGGCTAATGCTTGCTAAATGTCTTTGAAAATAACATACCGCCTCTACCCTAAACATAACCGATAGTGTTAACAAAAGCAAGCATGAGTTAAAAATGCATTTGTTGCAGAAACCATCCCTATTTATCTTGCTTTAAGTCTTTGAGCTCTTTTTTTAGCGACTCGTGACTCTGTATAGCAGGTGCAGTGCTGTACCAGGTGCGCTACCGAGCACATTTACTGCGTCATAAATATGGAGCTGGTTTTGTGATGCATACATCAAATTTATTTAGTTTACAAATCATGCACTCTGGTAAAAGTGTTTGGGAGACAACATAGTATTTTGCAAGGAATCGCTTGTCTTTAATTGATAATCTGCCCCCTTTATTCGTAATTTGTATAGACAAGGAATACAAGATGTTGGAGTTTTACTGCCTCTACTGTACATTTCAGCTTAGAACGTGCAGTGAATTGTATGCATAAGTAGATTTTCTCTAAAAATGTATTAGCAAGTACAACTAATAATATAATATTACAACACTGATGAGATTTATCACAGCAGAACCACTTTCTTCAATACTCAATATAAGAATGCATAAATCTCTGTCTGAGCTGTGGGAGACGCTCAATGAAACAGACCGTAATATCTGTTAGAGTCCATAAAAGGGGCATTGTTTCATTTCCCAGTCATAGTAAACACCACACGCTGGAGGCTTAAGATTGATTTAGCACTAAAGAGATGAAGTGGCCCACAGACACCTCAAACTACATTTAGATAAGCGGAGAGGACAATGTGTGACAGAAGAGGAGGAATCAGTTCAGAGTGCATGTTTAATCTCAGAATTAACCTCTTTTAATACATATTAATGCTCTTATTGTACATTATTTATCGGTGCACATTAAAGGAGAAAAATGTATGTCTTTGTAGTCTTTTATTTAAATGATCTTCCTTGTCTCTTGCATAATTATTCTCATTTAAATCCTGATTGATTCTGAAATATGTCACATTACAGAAGCTAAATGGTTTGTTAATGCAATTTCATGTCTTTACATTTGTTAAAATGTGATTTGGACTGTAATCAAGGTCTGATATAGATCTAGTATAATTCGGCCCTTTCATATATCTAATTGTTGTGTGGCAAATTAAAGGAAGCATTATGAAAATCTCTCTTTATCGATAAATAGCAAGCGTTTTGTTGAAAATAAATTTCTTTCACACAAAGACTATTTGAAGCTGATGCTATTCGAGTGGTACAAAGGGATATTTAAAGAGCAGTTTTAATTGCTTAGCAATCTGAATTTGTGAACTAAAAATAGACGACGCTGGCAGCTGAACACGAGCTGGCCCTTCGGTCACATTAAGTCTGAATCTATTCTAGGTGGTAATAAGAGAGTATAATTTACACACTCCTTCATAAGATCTATTATTTCACCATCAATTTCTACACAAAATTGCATTAAGAGTTAAATATTTGGGAAGTCCAGGCCTAGTGATTAGAGAGTTTGATTCCTAACCCTAGGGCCGTGGGTTCGAGTCTCGTACCGGCAATACCACGACTGAGGTGCACTTGATCAAGGCACTGAACCCCCAACTGCTCCCACTGCCATAAATGGCTGCCCACTGCTCCAGGTGTGTGTTCACGGTGTGTGTGTGTGTGTGTGTGTGTGTGCACTGCTGTGTGTGCACTTTGGATGGGTTAAATGCAGAGCACTGTTCTGAGTATGGGTCACCATACTTGGCTGAATGTCACGTCACTTTCACTATATTTAAATACATATTTGATCTTAAATATATCTCAAAGAATCTCACATTTTGTTTGTAACAGGATGCACCTTTGAAAACAAATGGACTTGAATAGTCCATGCTGAGTAAGTCTTGTGTAAGTGTGACTGTTCCTTATAGGGGACAGATTTATAAACACATATAGAGAGAGTTTTTCTGTGCTGAACAGCCTAAAATCTTCTCTGCAAAGCTGGTTTGCTTAATTAATTCCCTTTAGGGCATTGTCAATAAAAATATTAATGCTAAATAAAAAAAAAGGAAAATACAATCTAGACTAGTTTTCCTCAGTAAGCAAATACAACTTGTGTGATTCTACATCCAAGCCACTAGGTGTCAGTATAAAGTACAAGATCTTTGTTTATTAAGGAGAAATGAATTAATGCAATTTTAATGTTTACAGTTGACTCTATAGACCACATGTTGGGTCATTCACAACACATTTATTTTTGTAATGTGGCAAAATGAGTGCAACAGGACAAAATTGCATACTGTACTGAATTTTATCCATCAGGAATTGATTGTAAAAATACGCATTTTATACTAAGAACGGTGATTGGTGGCTTCGGGGGAAAAGTTAAAAAGTAAGAGGTACAGATACAGAAACAGACCAGTTATGTGTATTAAGAAAGTAAAACATTGAGGTATTCATTAAGGGGACTCAAAAATTAAGAAAAAGTCCAAATTCTGTTCAGTTGTCTTGTTGTCAGTCATCCACCATACTTCTCTTCAGACAGAAAGGGTCATGGTCAATATCTGAGAGAAACGTTAGGTTTAAAAAGCTTGTATATCTATATAAAGATACAGAGCGGGATCCTCAAGGGGATGTGCCTGAGGTACTATCAGCGTACTCCATTAAATTGAAAACTCCATCAGTTTTAGTGCAGCTATTCTCTGCCAGCTCAGAAATGCCACTGGAGCATGACTGTGCACTTCAGCTATTATTTCAGTCCCCACAGGAGACCGTCTGCCTGCATGGCATCTAAGGACCAGTAAATCGGATTTTTTTATATATCACGTATTTTCACTTTATAAACAGCACCATGCACTTTGTTGTGACTGTTGTGATGTGTTCCTCGAGGTCAGATTTTAATGCTGATCATCAATGCACAGAATGAAAATTATTAAATGATGAATTGCAGCATGTAAAATAAAAAGTTTTCTATGCTAATATATATTTTAAAATGTGATCTATTCCTGTGGTGGCAAAGCTGAATTTTCAGCGGGCATTGCTCCAGTCTTTAGTATCACGTGATACTTCAGAAATCATTCCAATACGCCGGTTTGATGTTCAAGAAATATTTCTCATTCATGTTGAAAACAATTGTGCTGCTTAATGTTTTTGTGTAAACCATGAAACTTTTGTCCAGGATTCTTTGATGAAAAGAAAGAAGTACAACATTTATTTAAAACATAAATCTGTAAAATTATAAAAGTCTTTACTCTCACTTTTGAAATCAATTCAGCGCATTCTTGCTAAATAATTTTTTTAATGTATTTCTATAATAATAAATTAATATAAATGTACAGTTTTTTTTTTTTTTTACTGTTGCACATTTTCATGGATCAAAATGATATGCCACGACAAACTAGATTCAAATGTATAAATATAACAAAATATTGACTAAATTAAACCTATGTTTTCATCAGAAGACAACAACTATGACTAAATAAATGATCACAGGCTACAGTCTCACATTCATATTGAAACGACAGTAGTGCTCATTTTCTCTCACCAACAGTGCCAACTGTATAAGCATGATATTATAAAATCATCTGATTGTTATCCAAGCTATTAATACTTGATATGACTCATAATCAAATATCACTGGTAACTTGATCAGAAAAATAACTGCACACAGTAAATCTGCTCCACTTTCCTCCAGTGGAGGGCACACATGTTCAGCAGTTTTATGGTCTTCATCAATCCCCAAGTTCATGTGTCAGTTAATGAAAGTACTTATAGACCAGGGCCTGTTCCTTTAAGCGAAGGTCTGGCAAGATTGATTTAGCTCCCCGATATTTATAATTCAGTAAACCAGAAAACTGTACCCATATATTTTTTTACACACAATATCTTTTTTCTTGGCATTTTCTAATTACATTTCTTTCCCATGCCAGGTCTGCAGATCAATATTCACTCTCGCTATAGAAACAAGAAACAAATCCTGTGGAATTTCAGACAAGAGGACGTGATTACGATTATAACCTCACTGTTATTTAAATTTAAAATAACACTTAAAAGCCATAAAACCTGGATCTACTTTGAGTTCTGTTTTATAGTTCGTAAAGTTATTCAGCAATGCAGTGAATGAATGTTTTGAGATGTATATGTTGAACAGAGCTGAGACAGCAGAAAGCAGTGGGATTGGATAAGGCCTCTAGAGAACTCACGTGGTGTGTGCGAGGTCCTGAGGTCTTTCTGCCGCCTCTGGAAACACAGGGTGAGGCGGCTCGCCCATCGGCATGCAGCCCAGAGACTTACTGATGGCATGACTGAGCTTCTTCGCTGGAGACTTCTGTAAAGTGAGTGAAAAAAAAAATACTGAAAAGTTACAGATAAAATATATGCAATTGATTGATGCAAAAAGGGAAAATTAATGCATATTTGGTCTGTACAGAACATAAAAAGCCGCAGACTTACTTCCCATGTAAAGTTAGAACATTTTACATAATTTAAGTATATGTGATATATTTTGTTTAAAGTTGATGAAAGCAAAAAATCCTTGCTCTGTGGTTAGAAAACTAATATCGAGGTGGTAAGAATGAGGGGGAAACTCTTATAATTGGATTTGTGAGGCAGAGCTTTGCAACAACGCTTGAGTATTAAACATGTAATCAATATATCTCACTCACTGAAAAACATGAATTAGAGAAGAATGGCAGAAGAATAACAGGAAACAATATACTAGCTGTCCATCCACCCCTCAGCCAAGGCCAAACTATTTTTGCTATAAATAATGTGCACCACTGTCCAAAAGTTTTGAGAATCAATTACTTTTATACAGCAAGGATCAATCAAACTATTAAGTGACAGTAAAGACATTTCATAATGTCACAAAAAAAACTTGATTTCAAATAAATACTGTTATTTTGAACTTTATATTCATCAAAGGATCCTGAAAAAAAAAGGTATTCCAGTTTTCACTCAAATTTTAGGCACAGTTCAACACTGATAATATTAAATGTGTCTTGAGCAGCAAATCAGTTTATTAGAATAATTTCTGAAGGATCACGTGGCACTGCAGACTGGAGTAATGATGCTGAAAATTCTGCTTTTCTTCAACAGGAATACATTTCATAATATAACAGTTATTTATATTGTAATAATATTTCATATAGACCTCATTACTATATTTCTAAATTCTATATTTCTACCTGGTACTATTATAGAAAAGTGTGTCCAGACGTTTTGGTTTTGGAAAATAATTTCTCTTTTAATGCAGAACTATGTCGAACCTTAGCCTTAGCCTGAGATCTGTTGTGATTAATGATTAATGATCTCAGCTTGGTCTGTTCCTCTGACAAAGCCATTGAACACACTGAATAGAACATATTGATGTACCTTTTTCTTTTTTCTTTGTCATTTTAGAGCATTTTAAATCACCATCCACTTTCATTATAAGCTAAAGGACAGCTTGGATATTCAACATGACGTCTCCTTTTGTGTTTCTTGCGAGAAAGAAAAGAATACAGGTTTGAAATGACACGAGAGTGAGTGTATGAAGGCTGGATTTCCATGTTTTGGTGAACTAATGCTCATACCCATGAGGAGTGCTCCTTCATCTGGTGCTGGTTGCTGTGGGGGCCGCTGGCATGACCCCGCCAGAAGCAGCTCTGACAAAGCTGGTAGCCGTGGCACTGCTGGCAGCGGTAGCGGAAACCCATCATGCTCTCGCTCCGGCAATACGAGCACTCCACTGGATGGAAGACTGTGGGAGACAAGCACAAAGGCTTTCAGGCGGCCGCAAACCTAGTTTTAACTGAGCCATATTTAACTGAGAGAGGTGTCCAGATGCAGTGGGCGTTGGGAACCATCCCGTTGCTTCACGTACCATTCTCTACATTAGCGAGTCGGTGCATGAGAGGTAGCCATACGAGATACTGCGGGGGTGGATCTGCCATCAACACATCCAAAAACGTATTCAGCAAGATCTTCTTCTGGCAAAGCACAGATAAGACGCTCTCAGTGAAAGCCTCAAAGACACTGAGACGGGTTGAATGAGATCCCGAATGTTTTTAAGGGACTCTCGCTGCTCTCTGAAGCAGATTAGTGTGCTCACCTGCTGAGTGAAGCATGTTCTCACAGAGTGCTCGGTGTAGCCAAACGACGGCCCCTCGAACACCGCCGTGGGGAGCTTCAACACATCCCTCAGGAACTGGTCAAATTTGGCAAAGACCATCACCCCATTCGAATCTGATATCTGGGAAAATATATCTGAAAGGGATATAAGTGATTTTGGGTTACTGTATGTCGAGTCATGGATAGATATTTAAGAATGAATCCTTATTTTTTATTATTTTTTTATATTTTATATTAAATTTTAGTTATAATGCATGAGGATATCTAATAATTATCAACACATTATCGATGATCAGATTAATAATGATAAAATGATGCGTATTGTTGTGGAGCATTACAGGAAATTACAAATATTCATCACTTAAATACTGTATACAAGTAAAAAAAAAATTGAAAAACATATCTGGGTAAAATCCATTGTGATGAACTGACTTTTGATTTGTGTAATTTCATCAAACATAACACAACATTCTGACCAGATCTGTCTATACAGCTGAAAGAAAATAAATATGAAAATACATCTTTATTATTAGTAGTAGTACTGAGATGTCTTTTAATAATTTCAAGGAGTCTTCAGACAAGATTTTTAATTGGACTGTAATTTTAAATTCAGTACACATTATGTACAGAAGGGGGAGCCAAACTCTCAGTTACATTTTTCGGCATTAAAGGCCTTTTTGTATTTATAATTTAAAATAAATTATATTTATAATAAAAACATTGTATGAGCTTACAGTCTTTAAAATTTGAATAATGGTGATAATTTAACAAAAATTAAATAAAATTAAATAAAAAATGGCCTCCCAACTTCTGAGCTCAACATGGAGTGAAAAATCACACAGTGGGTTGGGGGGGGGGGGGTTACTCGGCTGGATTATATTTTTTATATATATATATATATATATAATTGGTGTGTATATATATATATATATATATATACAGTGTGTGTGTGTATGTGTATAAAACATCTATGAGCAATGTTTTGTTTGACATCTGTTAATGTCATGATGGTACTGCGTCTCTATCATAGCAGTGCTACAAAAATATTAACTTTACCACAACAAGAATAGCAATGTACAGTGAGAGAACAGCAAGATTTGCTAGTCATTACATTTGTAAAAAAATATATATATATATATAATAAAATTCAAATATTTTTCTATTAATCTGTTTGTGTGCATTTAGATTGCTTACTGAGAATTCTATTTTTCTTCCATTTAAAAATGAATCTTACATTTATGTGAGGGATGAGGGATTTATATTTCACTCCCGAAACTTTGCTGCTTGTACAGGGTATATATATAATTCTGAACAGATTATAATTAGTCTAGAAAGTGTGCAATCACAGATCTGTTCAAGAATCAACAGATCTGTCTGTGATTGGCTCCACGCTACAAATCTTTATAAAATCACTGCTTAATAGCTGTATAACAGGCATGATACTCACAACGTAATTTGTCCAGTATTTTACCACCACACATCGTAGCTAGCATTGCCTTCATAGCAAACACTGTGAGTTTCCCATGGCCTTCACTGAAACAAACAACATATTATCAGAAGTCGTTTTATTATAGCAATCCTAAGCCTTAAGATTCTTTCAATTACATTTACTGTCTCCAGCAAATTTCATACTCTTATAGCCAATCTTTTGGAAATACGTGTGTAAACAGAACATGTTTGACTATTGATCATGTTAGAAAGCCCACAGTCAAACTCATTATTAGTATTTTCTCTTTTTCTCTTTTTTAGGGCAGTTTTAGTAAACTCAGTGCTGGAAAGTAGCCTAACAATGCTACAAACTGAACTATGCTTTTCTGTAGAGTTACTGAAGCTCAGCTGTTTTTGTTTACAGTATATTGTTTTTTTTTTTTTTCCAGTTGTTAGCTACATTTTCCAAGAGGCAGAAGTGAAGCATTTCAAAAAGCTTAATCTCCCTTTTTGTCAAATTGTTGCACAGGATGCTAAAATGTCCTCTAGCTCATTTTTAGTTATGGAAAGTCTATTCATTTTAGTGAATAAATTTGTTCAAAAGGGGACTCACCAATTGCTGAAATTTTGGGAGAAAATTGTTCATTTTGATAATTTTAGGCTATTTTTTTAATCACTGCTTGCTACTGAATCAACTGTAGGTATATTAATGATTGACACTTATTTTTGTATGTTCTTTTTCTTTTTTCATTTTCAATGAGTTCGTCACAATGCTCATTAGCGAAATGTTGGTGAAATCTTGCATGAAAACAGGTCCACTGTCTATTTTTAATAGTGTGGCTCACATAGTAGTCACTTGACACACCAGCATGAAGTATCATGACAGTATCTAAGTAAGCAACATATTTCAGATGCCCATCTTTTGAAACAGCCTTCACTTTGGGAGTGTAATTACGATGTCTTAGAAGGCTGCCTCCTTTGGCAGCTCACTATGTTTTGGAACAGAGCCTATTCCTTCCAAACACTCACTCTTGGCACGATGCATATGACTCACAGTCCATCAGGTTTGCAGGGACATACTGCCTCAAGAGACCCCCTGAGAGAAAAGCAAATCTCCCTCACTAACAACACACCTGTCATAAGTGGCCACGATGAAGTTTAGCAGCAGGCCGATGGACTGCTCCACGTTTATCTGGTGGGTGGTGGGCAGCCGCTTGTTGAGCTGGTAGAAGATGGAGGACAAAATGGTCTCCAGGCGTGACACATTAATCTCTGCGTTGTGGTCTAATGTGCTTAGCCCATTGTCACGGAAAGATTCGATCATGTTCCACACGTCCACTAGATGAACTACGTCAGGAAGAGTACACCAGTGAGATCATTACAAATACAGAATGGACATGTTTTGTCATTTTTCCAATACAAGGACAAAAAACATGATATACAACCAAAGTGACTTTGTACAAATACCAAAATACTGTACAAACTGAATGGTATTTTTAAATAAATAAAAGGAAAGAGGACTTACGGTTGCATCGTTTCTGAACAAATCGTAGCTTACATGCCGTCCTATACGTTGAGAGACGAATAACATCAAAGTTTTGTGCCCCTGGGGAAAATCACATGCATCGGTTTTGTTACTTTCACGTCAGCCCTCACACCAGTAGTTTGCACCAAAATTCACATTTTGTCATTATTTACTTGGGGTGGGAATCATTTGGCATCCAATTTCAGTTATGGGTATCACTATCTGACTTCAAAACAATTCTTGAATTTATTTGTGAAAAAAAAAAAAAAGGTGCACATCTGATGGGTAAAAAAAACATCAGTGAGGGGGTGGTCAACTATTTGTCTATATCTCAAAGTTTGTCTGATGAAGATCCATATGGCTCGAAACGTGGGGAAACCTTTGGTTTTTCTTAATGGTTGGATTTCGCCCCCGCAAAAATTTCACAGAGAACCTGAAAACATCATCTTCAAACTTTCATAAAAGTGGCCCATATCATTTTTCCACCTTTTGTGTCCTACAAAAGACAAATGTCATACAGGTTTGGAATTTCTCGTCATGAGGATAAGAAATTTTGGGTGAACTATCCCTTCAAAAATGTGTAGTCTATGACAACCACAAAAATACACTGAATAACGAAGCAAATGTGACATTTTATACTTCAGTTTTACTGAGACCATTAACCTGGTTCCACTGTTTTCTCAAAATCATTTTTGCCTTCCAACCATAGACCATAGACTAGTTTGTGCCAGTCTATTGCCCTGTGGCAGTGGAGGGCGAATAGAATTCGACAAGACCTCTGTGTATGTGTGTGGTGCATTGTGCAGAAAATGTTGTTAACACTGAAAGCAACTCACTCATCTCCATGAAGAGCTGTCTCTTCTCCACCATGGATTTGCTGCTTTTACTTCCTTCCTCAATCATTCTACACAACACAAAAAAGGTCCATTTAATACCACAACTTAACCACAGCCTCATTACGAAGACACAACTCACAATATAAGCAAAAGTCAATTAATTGAATTTTAATGTTTGCAAATATTTTTAAATAATTTGTGAAGACATTGATATAGAAATTGCAACAGCAATACAGCTAAAAAAAACAACAACAATTGCAATACAGCTAATCTATCTCTGTGCATATTCCACATTCTCTTAATCACTAGACTTTTAGAACTCTCTTCTACGATCGTTTGCAAACTCGTGGTGCATATCGTCAGTCCACAGCAAACTCCTTAAGACTCACCTGTCAGGTTGGCTGGGACTCAGATAAGGTGATGCAAAGGAACCAGGAAGCTCCTACATAAGGAAAAACATTTTGATGTTGACATCTGGGGAATCCAATCCAATCCACCACACACACATACAAAAATAAACCCTGGAATAAATCCCCCATTCACAAAAGGGCATTTGAGTTCTCTTGCTCTGTGCTAGTGCTGATTATGTATGACAATAGTGTCTGCACAGACCGCATCCTGTAAGCTAATGAAACAAGAGCCACTAAGGAGCCACTTAATAGTGACAAGACGAGAACAAGAGAGAGATGAAAAACCAGCTGCTGAGGAGTCACAGGGAAGCAATGAAAGAAAACTCTGAATGTAATGACTATAAAAATATATGCATAATACTGAATATTATAGAATGTGGATTTTATAGTTATTAGTTATTTAAATTCTTATCATCAACATAAAACATAACAACAGCTGTCAACTCATATTTACTTGCTACTTCCATTAGTAGAAGAGATTTTATCAATCCCAATAACTTTTGATTCATACCATCCGTATGCAAACAGCTGATAAAACCTTGACAATAATCCAAAAGTAATCCATATGACTCGGCTCCGTCAGCTAATGTCTTGTGAAGAGAAAAGGAATGTGTTTGTAAGAAACAAATCTATAATGAAGGCATATTGATGTTAAACCATCACACAATCCATAATAAGTGACAAAGTCCATCCCCCGTTGTCCTCTCATAACAACATCCACTGACCTATTTATTTACTGTTTGCACTTGAAAACATTACTTGAGCTGTGCGTATTTCTCTCCTGATTCAGGTGAGACAACTTTGTGTGGATTACTTGTGGAGTATTGTGAAGTTTTCATCAGCTGTTTAAACTCTCACACATTCATAGCACAGGATCCATTGGTGAGCATGTGATGTAATGCTACATTTCTCAAAATCTGTTCTAATAAAGAAATAAGCTCATCTACATTTATGCATTGCCTTTGGGTGGGTATATTTTCAGCCAATTTTCATTTTTGCGTGAGCTAGCTACTCCTTTAAATCATTCACTTAACAATCAGTCTATAGATATCTTATTATATATAGAAACAATATATTTTGAGCTTATTGCATGCATAGATATTCAAATATTGAAGTATTTTAAAAGCACGGTGAAACTGTCATGATTAAATAATTCCCAGTGTTTCATGGGAGAGTGCGGTCCCTGCAGAGACCCTTTGGTGCAATTTGATTCTCCAATTGGGGGAATTTCCGTATCTTGGGTAATGTAGTTTTTTCACCATGAATTCTGCTGTCAGACATTTATTTAAAAAATTAGCTAAAATAAAGTGAACAGATGGCTTAAACAAATGCATATGCCATTGATTAACAATGCTGGAGCTCACAAAGATTTGCAAGTTGTTAAAAATCAATTTCCCAATGGAGAAAATGAGCAGTGAGTTTTACTTATAAAACCCACCTGTTGCACATCTAAATTAACTGGTTTTATTCAAGTAAAAAATATTATTTCACATCACTGAATTAAAACATTAATTTATGCAAACAAAACTATATGTAATGGGTTGAATCAGGTAACAATTGCAGGTTTTACAGTGTTATTCCGAGTTTAGCTAACAGCTTGTTCAGATAAACTGATGTTTTTGTTTAATTAAAGAACTGTTCTTCACTGGAAGCACTCAAATACTTTTGGACTGTAATGACAGGAAGGCAAAAAACACGAGTCAGTGCATGGAGATGAAAAAGATTCGTTCACTTAAAAGATTCACTCAAATGAACCGATTCGTTGACGAACGAAAGCCACTAAAGCATTATGTCATTCCTGACCGTTAAAGACCGTTGACGCTATGACTTCTGGCTTCAAGTCGTTCCGTTTGTTTTGCTAATCTTATCGCATGTTGCAAAGGCTACTACTAAGTGAAGACTTGGCCCACTAAAACAAAAGTAACACACCTCTCCTCTATAATGACTCGCGCTTTGACGTGACTCAACGTGAGGATTTTTCACCAACCAACGGAAATACACACTGTACAAACACTCCCGTGTATACAATACTAATACTACACCCCCGATGCGTTTACATGACAACGTCTAAGCTTTATGTATACGGCCATTTTATCTGTATTTAACTCATATACACCTGATGTGTTAAATAAATAAGGTGCTATATGATCAGTTGGATCCGTGAGATGATATTCTGAGGACACGTTTGTGTTTGTATGTTCATCTGAATGCGAAAGCATCATTAGCGGACGGTCTTACCAGCGGGAGGAAATCACGCAGGTCGCGCGACCATCATCAGCATCTGATGAGAGCGATCAACGGTCTCGCGCTCGATTCCTGGCATAGCATAATCATCTTCATCATAGCGCTCTTGCGTTTCAATTATATATATATTTATATATTTTTTAATATAGACTGATAAATATTGACCCAATAATCAGCAACTCGCTAGCGCTGCGCTCCCCTATCTTCATATTTGTGCCGTGGTTAGCGTTCCGTTTGATTGGGTCTTGTAGGAACTGCAGCACGAGCGCTTCTCTGAGCACCAGCCGACAGCAGAGGACAGCAGAGCACCCCTGCCTTCCCATCACTGAGCTGCACTATTGCTCTTCATGTACACGATTCATACTAAGCCTTTAGCCGACTGTTAAGTTTTATGTAGCTAATGCAGTGCAATATGCTTGCTCAAATATGCTGAGTATATTTTCATTTTGTACGCTTATGTATACGTCAAAGACACATAAAGATGTTTATTTTTTATTTTACATTTCTAAATTAATAGATCATCACAGGCTACCATAAAATCACAAGTCCATATGAGATATAGTCTACTTATGACTAATATCTTTGCAAATGCAAGAAACAGATAAAAAAAAAAAGCTAAAAAATTACATACCAACCAAACCAGAACCAAATCATAAAGGCTAAACAAATCAAATAATTTCCTAATAAAATAAAATAAAATATCTCGGTCCAAATTTAACCAGATTACATTGTAAAAAATAAATACTGTATTACATTTTATATTAGAAATTCCTTAGTTGGGTAAATAAATTATTTTAAATTGCACTTTGTTCCACATTCTAGAAAGAGAGCAGAACAGAATAATATTCCTCTAATCCAAGTATAAAATAGCCTATCCAACAAACTAAAAATTTGGTACTTTTAAGAAACGGGCATACATTATAAATAAATATATTACATTTATATCTGTATATTCATATACCGAAAAAACATATTTCAGCCCATGCAATCTTAAATGCACCAAGTTATATTCTTGGTACTTGTTGGCAAAAAAAAAAAAAAAAGATTCTGATTCTGACTAATACTCTAAATTCATAATTTATATTGACACCACCTTCCAACTGTGTATGAAACTTAAAATGACATGCAAATAGAACAGGTTGGACATAAATGGATGCTTTAATTGGGTTTATAAAACATAGTCCTGGCTTCTGAATGGTCAATACAGTGTTCCACTGCTTGAAAATTAAACTATGACTCGAACACCCGTTCACCATTTCACTAGTGTTGCAGCATAGCAACATTCCAGCAAATAACACATTAATGCAATACGTCATTGGTATTGTACCTTATTGTTTAAATAATTAGAAGAAATCAACCGAATTACATAAAAATATCCCATCACTGCATTTGTTTTACAGCATTTTATTCATATTGTTTCTTGATAAAATACACTTTGCTTACAATTGCTGATTACAATTACTATATTACATTCACCTTTATTTTACATGAAATATCGGACTTAAAAATTTTTAAAAACACATTGTGGAAGCCAATCCAAGTTCACCTCCTGCACTAAGAGTCACATAATTTCAGGGGTCCGCAGATGAAAACATTGCCTCAAAAATGAAGAATCCAAGTGTTTTGTGAAATGTCACAGGAATATAAGGTTGGCGTTAGAGAAAGTGGTAAATCACGCGTTGCAGCTCCATCAGGTAATGAAAACAGTAGATGACCAACAACAGTTAGACGCTGCTGTTTACACCTCTGACAAAATATATAATTTTCAAGAAATGATAAACCTAAATATCTTTTTATTATTATTATTATTATTCAAAGAAATTCTAAGGCCTGATATCATGTATAATGGAGATATCACAGTTATATTCTATGAGTCTCTTGCGAGTTTAAATGCTGCATATATACAAGTAAATAAAAGCGACAGTTTACCTACACTGATAAAAGCCAATGGAAGCCAGTTACCTTGAAACAACCTCACACCCAAAGACTTTCAGCACAACCCAACCACCACGCTAGTTACTTTTTGATTCATACAACATAAACCTGTGGATTTGTAATTTTTATTTTATGTAAGAAGTTGGACTTTCAATAATCAATAAAGTGAGCTGCAAGTTTCACACACATATTATTAGTCAATTAAAAATCCCCTGTGAGGACACATCAATCCATCACAGGCAAAACTAGCCACACAAAAATATCAACAGATCAGACTTATCACAAGAACCCTGGTACTACAAAAAAAAACAAAAAAAACAAAAAAAAAACCACTTGTGTAAAACTTTTATGTACACCTTAAACAAAGGTATAACAAAATGGGACAGTCAATATAAAGATATAGTAAATACCCTGTTTCTTAAATGTTTTTTTTAAGATGATTTGTAAATAGACTTCTTTTTATTAAAATATATTACTTAAAATATATTACTTTGCTTAACTAGACAGACATTAAAAACAAAATCTAATTATCTAGTCCCCTTAAATCGCCTTTGGTATATTACCAAGCAAATTTGATCTAAAATTGTTTTACATTTCTATTGCCTGTAATTGGCAGATGATATATATATATATGTTTTTTTTTCCTAACATACATAGAACTATGGGTATCAAAATGTATCTGTTTAGCAGAATTGTTTCAGGACAGAAATTAAACCACACCACTCAATGTTGAAACATGATTAAAATATGATGTGTTGGACAGTATTTCATAAATAAAAATCTTTAGTTATCAGACAATCGGATATGTTTAGGCAAGATACAAGAATGCTTTGTAGAAATGTTTGTACATGTAACAGAAAGTTGGTATTTACAATCCTAAAAAAGAAAAAAATCTTCATAAAATCTCCCTTCTGAGTGTTTAACTTCATTGCTCATGCAGTTTTGCTGCTGATACTCTGCATTATTTTCCTATCCCTAAAAACAAAGGTTACAGAGAGCCTTTACTATTCCAATTAGAGGCAATGTCACTTGTGTGACGTAAACTGATTAGACACAGGCTACTGAAATGATTAAGACCTGGTTTTGCTCCTGAGAGGGTACAACAGATTGTTTAAGTGCTTTGTTTCTTTCAATCTTTACAAATCATCATTTTTTAAAAAGCTATAGATCGTTAGCAAAGTCATTTTCTGAACATAAAAAAGTGCAACGCTAATAAATCCTTTTTTTTTTCTGAAGAAAATGAGACGTAAATGGACTAATGTTCTCAATTTTATAAATATTGTAAATATACAAATTATTGCCATTATCAGTATAAATCTGTCTAGAGGATCTAGAGAAGTGCTAGCCTGTTGACAACTCCCTTCTATCCCATAAATAACTCTGAAAAGTACCATATAAACCTAGTATCAAGGCAGGTTAATATATTAGGTGTACATATTCACAGTAATTCTGCAAAGAAATTGGTATTTCAGTCGTGTGGTTCTTTTGCTTGTGTCACAAAGGCTTAAACCAACCAACAAATAGCTTAACAGGATGTGCAAAGACTAAATATTGATGTTATCGGTTTCTAATCCAGCAAACTAGTGTGAATCATGTGTAAAAGATCCGAAATTTGAGGGTTGGAGGGAATCATGATTTTTTACATCTACAAAAATAGTAGTAAATTCATTTCCATTCCTGAAAATCTAGTACAAAAATAGAACAAGCCTTAAATATTGCCACTGTTCAATATTGAGTCTTGAGTCTAAAACAAGGTGCTCAATGAATGAGAGGAAGTATTAATCAGCATTGCACATTTTTCACACCTCATCTTCTAGCATGCTGTTTATGTTTGTATTGTAAAGAAAAACAAATTGGCAAAATTACTATACAGTTGGACTAATTTTGCGCTCTGCATTTCGCCACAAAAAACCTGTGGCGTCTTTACAAAGCACCCGCAATCCAGTTTAACCAGGCGCTTAAAGCGCTCAAACTGCAAATTAAAAGCATGGATACATATCCAGACATACAGTGTAGTCGAGCTCACTTTCGGCACTTTAAAGAGGCGATTCGGGTGTCTGGATTGCATTACTGCCGCCAGACTAAACAGTCCCAGTAAATCATGCCAGATCATGGTAGTCTGCTGAATTCGCCACATCGAAGTACTCAAAACGGACTTGCAAGAATAACACAGGCTTGTTGGTCATGTTACCTGATTTGCATAACTCCTGAATCAGCCGCTAAAACAAAGCAGAATGTACGTGCAAATAAACAGCACTATTAGCAGGCACAATTCATTCTTAAGGAGTTACCCCCATTCAGCACAACATCTTGCCTATCAAATGACAACGGATACAAGAAACAGGTTACCACAGCGAGAGAGTCACTGCTGTACTGTCGTAACATTTCTGTTACCCTCACTTCAGCGATTGCTTCTTTTTGAATGAATAGCTGCATCCGAAAACTCAAAAATGCGGCCTTCGGAGGACGCATTCCAAGGTAGGAAGGCATCAAGGCACGTCTGAAGTCATTGATAGCTTCAGTTCCTGTCTCCCGAGATGCCTTCATCTGGCCGATTTTTGAAGGAAGCATAGATGTACAGTATGCTTCGCTGATTTTAATATCCCACAATGCTGTGCATTCCATTCTGCGACAGTTTAAGCCAAAAAATAAAGATGGCGTCTGAAAGTTGAGGTCTTTTTTGTATGTTTTTGATAAACGTTTTCCACTTTTTATGTCATTTCTAGCGAGAAATTACTATTGCAGTAATTAAATATCCACTTAGTTATCACCAAAGCTCTCGATATTTTGATGTAGATCATTTAACCATTACTCTGCCTCAGAAGTCGGAGTTTCAGTTTCATGAGGTACCTTCATGCAAAAAGCGCTTCCTGCAAAGTCATTGTCTGATACGGGAGCGATGCAGCAAGTCACCTGCCTAAGTTTTCGGATGCAGCCAATAAATGAACGAACAAGTTGCAGTTCATCCTCATGACCATTATCGCACCACCAAACATGAGACACATAGTTTGGATGGACCAATGCAATCATCATGACAAAATGCGCCACATCCCTTGCACATAATCATGGCCTTCAGGCGACAGTAGCACTTTGATTGGACGTCCTCCATCGCAGAGGTTTCTATGAAGGCTTGCTCGGGTGAGGTTTCACCCTGACTGTCCTGATCCAGTAGGTGACCAGCAGGTATGGCAGTGACAGTGACGGAAAAAGACATCATACCTCCAGCAGCCGTTTCACCATCACCACTGCAGGACACAGTGGGAGAAGTTGGAGTGTCAGCCATGCTGTGGTTAAGTGCATGAGGGACAGACATGCTGATAGTGCCACCATACTGAGGACCATTCTGTTCATTCGGAGACAAGAACATGTGTTGGTGACAGTCACCTAACTGATATGGCTCTGTTTTACCCTGTATACCGCTGCACATATCAAGCTGCACTCTTGAGTATGTTTCTTTGGTTCTAAGAGAAGTGTTACCTTCGTCTTTGTTGGACAAACAACTCAGCGATGGAGATTCAGACTTTATATCAGAGCAGAGTTGGGGTGTCAAATCACCATCTGGTTTATTCATGACAGATCCCTGCTTCTCCACTTTTACCCTTGGAAAATTCAGGTGTCCTTGAGATGTGGTAGAAGACCCTGCAAATGATTCAGTCTCTGCTTTCCCATTCTCCTCTGCTTCGATTTTCTCCTTCTTCAGGCTGGCGTGGGCAGTGCTTATATTACTAGTTAGATGGGGCCGTTTGCTGCTCTCAGATACTCTACCATATGTGGAGACATTGAGGAGGTAGTGTCCTGTCATAGCTGGCTTGGATATCCTTTTCCGTCCAAAGATGCCTAGATGGACACTCTGGTCATGGCTACCCTCAACGTGACCTAGCTGACAAGACTGAAATTGGGAGGGTTGACAGTCAGAGATGGTGTTCTTCTGCACGTATTTGTCCCTTAGCGGTTGGAGCATCTGGTCCTGAGTGCCAACTTTGATCAACTTGTCCACACTTCTAGTTTGCATCACTGATGGACCAAAAGGAACATGGTTCCCAAATTTGTTGGAATCATCTTGGTTTGTTTTCAACCCAGCAGTGGTGGTACCAAGATTACCTTTATCTCTGGCAGAAATGGCCACAGATTGAACCTCCACCTTGGCAAGTGGCTTTGGGAGTATCTTTTCTAAGGGAACCTCTTTACCTTGAAGAAGCTGGGTGACCAGAGGATTATTTGCTGGGATTGAAGAACTAGGCTTGGTCACTGATGCTCCTGAACAAGGTATCTGCTGTGGTCTCTGGTTTTGTGCAACTGTATTCAATACAATCAAGTTACCTGCCTGACTCGAAGGTGCTGGGTTCAGTGTACACAGAGTGGTTTGCAACCCCATCGAAGAGCAATTATCTTTTAAAAATCCCTGGCTTGCACTGAAGGCTTGTGCAAGACCAGGGTCTGAGTGTCCAGTGGGACCTGAGGAAGGAGAGGTTTGTGAGAGAGTCACTGTGCCTTCAGGAGCTGGAGATCCACTGCTTAACTTTATAGGCGACACAGATTGACTTCTGCTGCTTGCTGGTGAAAAATCTTCTGACAGGGACCGAGCTGGAGAGGGTGTCGAGGTACCTCCAACTGAGCCGGTTCCCATTGAGGAAGATGACCCGGCTGCTGCTGCTGCAGCACGCTGTGCACGTGCTAACTGGGCTTTTGCCTTGATGTCAGCTAGAGTGCGAGCACCGGTGCGACCGGGACGAACGCTAGGGGGTGTCAACGGAACGGGAACGGGAGTCCTTGGAGATACCTGTTCAGTAGACGCAGGGGCAGATAAAAATCTTGACACTGAGATCTGCAAAGAGAGAGTTTGAGTGTTACTATGAGAGTGAAAATTCCACTGAAGTTAGCATTTAATGTAAAAAAAAAAAATTAGTATAGCGCAGCAAAACAATTTGTATAAGATCTTCAAAACTACTTAGTATTAAAAAATTCCCTACCACGTGTTTGGGTAGTTACCTGGGTATTGCTATGTGGCTGCTAAATGGTTCGGAGTGTTTTTTGGCATCGTGTTATGATTGCTAGTCTATTCTTGAGAATTGCTAGGGCATTCCTAGGTGATTGCTAGAGTGTTCTAGGTGATTTCTACAAGTCTGATTGCTTAGAAAAGCAATAGCAAATCCTCAACTTGTCACACAAAACAACAGACACGCATACATCATTCATATAGGTACTGTAGTACAAATGATATGCAACATCATATCTACAGATTAAAGCGGTCTACACTGGAAACATCAAAGCAAACGTTCCAAATCCAATTTTCGTTTGTGTCAGAAGTAGCACAAATGATTCTAATAGGTTCTATTGGTTGTGATGCATCGCATTACTCTCATCTGGTGCAGACAGGAATTGCAACATTGTTTAAAGGGTTAGTTCACCCAGAAATGAAAATTAGTAGGGATGCACCGAAATGAAAATTCTTGGCCGAAACCGAAAACCGAAAAAGAGTAAACCAAGGCCGAAAACCGAAACCGAAACACCGAAATAAATTTTGCCAATTATTAGTACCATTGCATTTATTGCTATGACCGTGTACTAACTTTACTAAAATTAAGACATTGCAATTGCATAAATTAATATTAAAGTTTCAAAGATAATTACAATTACATAACTTATTTTTTAAAAAAAACATAAAAATACATAAATACAAATGATGCAAATATTTATTAAGCACATTGCAACAATGCACAGTATAAAATTAAATTCAAACTAAAAATGTATCCCACTCATGTGTATATTTAATAACAATGTACAGGCCTACTGGCCTGCAGAAAGGTTTTAAAATGAACAGTTCTCTCATAAAAACAAAGTGCATTTAGGTGAAGTGCATTTGAAATTGTTCTCTGTAGGACTAGAAAGTGCATTACTCCAGTTGGCAAGACTGTTATCACTTCTGGGGATGGGGACTTCAGACAGATAACCATCTAGCTGTTGAGCAGTTGAGCTTGTCATCTGCCTGACATTTGAGAAATATTTGAGAGAGTGTATTTAAATAGGGCCAGGGCATAAATAAACATTTTTATCAAATTAAAGCAGAAATCTAGCAGAAAATCTAGCATAAATATGGCTACAATCTGATATTATGTATGTATATATGTTTGTGTGTGTGTGTTTGTGTGTATATATATTATATATAGTAGCCTAAGATCAAAATAGCCAACGTATTATTATTATTTAAGCACTTTCTTGCAGAATTCCACTGAACATATCAGACAACGATGGTGCATGCCACTCATCTGGTGCAGAGACGAGTCTTTTTTTCTGCGCTCTGATCTGTCTCCTGCGCTTGGCGCTTCTCCCTCTCCACGCGGGTTCTCCGCATCCAGCGCGGCCTGGATCATTTCTCGTGCGCGCTGCCTTATTTCCGCATCTAAGTAATGGTCTTTATAACGCAGATCAAGCACATTCGCGATGAAGTGCAGAGGATCCGACAAGATCTCAGTGAGACGTGTGCTAACAGACTCTATAAGACTGTACTTTTCTTTGTTTTCACTTCGTGGTCCGTCTTAATCTCTTTGTTAAGAGACGTTTTAGTGCTGCGAATAAAGGAATACGAAGAGAGAGAATGTTCTCACTGGTGTTAAGTGAATGTCGCGTGGAGCTCGTGGTCTGCGCTTTGCAGGTGCACGTGCAGGTCGCGGTTTCTGTTTGCGTCATCACAACATTTCGGCAGTGTTGTTTCGGTGATTAAAGTCTATCGGTCGAAAACCGAAAAGGCCATTTTCGGCCAAAAATTTTCGGTGGCCGAAATTTCGGTGCATCCCTAAAAATTAGCCCATTAATTACTCACCCTCAAGGCATCCTAGGTGTATATGACTTTCTTTCAGATGAATCCAGTCAGAGTTCTATAGAAAAAATTATTTGATCTTTCAAGCTGTTTAATGGCACTCAGCGGGTGCCGCAGTGCATCAGTCCAAAAGAAGCAAAATAAAAAGTGCCCATCCATAATATAAAGTGTCTCACATGGCTACTTGGAGGAATAGATGCGTTTTTGTAAAAAAACTATCCATATTCAAAATGTAATAATTACTTAAATGTTGTCTGCGCCAACAGTGGTACACTGAAGCAGCTCTGGGTTGTTGACGTATGAGGTCATTGCTGCGCAGTCTCGTGAAAACCATATTTTGTAAACAGGAGCAAAGGAAGCGAAGTTTCCTTACTTTAGCAAAGGAAAACCAGTCTCCTCTTGGCTTATATCGAAATCCTCCAACATTCTTCTTTCCAAATTCTAATTTTTACTTCTAATTAGTGACTGGTGTTTTGTTTTGATCTATCCCTTGCACTTCCGTGTTCGTCACTTCTGAGCATGGCGCATGCACAAAGTCGACTTCATACGTCTTCCTCCTGGAACTGCTTGCGTGTACAACAGTAAGTGCAAGCTAGATTAAATTGATTATTACATTTTAAATATGGTTATTTTACTTACAAAAATGCTTTGATTCACTAGAGGACTTTGTTCACTGCCCCGGATCTGTGTGAGACAATTTTTTATTAAGGATGGGTGCTTTTTTCATGTCTTTTGGACTGATGCACTGCAGCACCCGCTGAGTGCCATTAAAAAGCTTGAAAGATCAAAGACTATTTTCAATATAACGCAACTGGATTCATTTGAAAGAAGAAAGTCATATACACCTAGGTTGACTTGAGGGTGAGTCATTTATGGGCTAATTTGAATTTTGGGCGAACTAACCCTTTAATACTAAAGGCCAGGGGTTTGTTCAAAAGAAAGAAACCTAAATCTTACTTTGAGAGGAGGTACTCTCTGTTGTATTTTTTCTTTAGCGGTCATTGTGGATGATGCTTCTAATGAAGTGATACGAGGCTTCTTCTCTGTTTTTAGCTCTGTTTCCTGTTCACTGGAAGCTTTTCTTTTTAGAGGCTCAGATGTGACAACAGTTACTGGAGATCCAGCCTTATTCCTTTCCATTACCATTTGTTCAGCCTCACCAACGAGACTTTCATCTTTAGGGGTCTGTGTCTCTTTTCCTTTCAAACAGGTGACCACTGTTTCTAAAGGAGATACTGGGGTCTTACATGTGATCTCATTCTCCAGTGCCTTTTCACTGCCAGGTTTGGGCTCCACTGTATTTTGAACAGCGGACTCTGGAATCAGTTCTTCATGTGCATCCTTCCTCGTGTCTAAGGAAAAACGTGATTGCTCTGGAGCAGGAGGTTTAACTGGCTCTTCAGGTGAGGCATGCGTTACTGTTGATTTCACATCTCTGGATCTCAACTCCATGTGGATGACCTCTGTCACCGGGTTTACCTTCTGAGACTCTTTGACAGTCTCTGGCTTTTCTAATAGGACTGTGCTTTTAGGCGGTTCAAGAACACTCCTATTCTCTGTCAGCTCTCTGGATTCCTCTATACTGAGTCCAGATCTGAAATTAAAAGCAAGAGGAGACAGATTATTATCAAAAAGGACCTCAAAAACAAAACATCACCTATGAAACATTAAACTAGTGGCCCACTAACCAACCTTCCATCAATTTTCAGGCTTCACAATGCAAAAATAAGACATGGACACTCCTGGAGGGCCACATTATGCTACAATTTAGCAACAGCCTTAATTAAGCAAACCTAAACCAGCTGATCAATGTCTTCAGGATCACTAGAAACTTAAATGTGTTGGACCTAACTCTATAAAAACGTGGCCTGAAATGGACACCCCTGACCTAGACCATACGCTCTGATTTTTTTTTTTTTCTTCAGTTTTTAAGCGTTGTGGTTGACTTAACTGTTCACCATAGTAGCTCTCAAAGAATTGCTCTTTCCAAAGCTCCACCTTCTTTTCCTTCTCAATTTCTTGCCGCATTCTCAGTCTCAGCTCTGGCGTGAACTCACCTGAGAACACAGTCTTGTGTAAGTCACACAAATACTGCAGATTCATTTGCTTATTAAGAGCACATGGTTACGCAACTTTTTCCAAGAACAGACATTAAGAAAAAGTTTATTATTAGGTACATTCACATGACGCTTTCAATATCAGAAACCCAGAAAAATCTTTTTTCTACAGCACATCGCCTGCTCTTGGTTGCTGCCACATTGAGATTTTATTTCTGTTACCCCTCTATTATTGGACACTTTCGGTTGCAGAATACTCTCCTGGTAGACAGGTACACCACAGGGTATTTTTTTATATACATTATATCCTTTCAGAATATATTTGCTTCTGTGTAATACGGCATCCTCACTAATAATGTCACTTTAATTTCAAGACCTCAGCTGTTTAAGAGCAATGCCAGCGAAACCTTTTTGCACATTTAAGCTTTTAACTACTTTTAATCAATGAAAACAACAACTGACCCTCTGACAACCTCTCCTTCCAAGACTGTGCTGCTGATGTGAAGAATTCATTGTTCAAGGCAGAGCTGGTCACCTTCAGTGCACCGTCCATACTAGCCTGCAATACAATTATATCATTTATAACAATCAGAGATTCACGATCCACAAAATCATACTTCGTGTTCAACACCGCAGCGTTCTTCAGTGTTTCTACCTGCTGATCAACCTCTGGCAGCATCTTAAGGAGCTTCTGCTGACACTCTGTAGGCAACACTGAGAATGTGTGCTTGTTGATGAGCGCTCGCAGGTTGGTGTTGACAAGGATGGAATCTGGTGTCTCCACATCTATCTCACATTTGGTACGCCTCAGTTGTCCTGAAAATCCAAGGTTGTGGGATCAGTTACAGCATCTCGTGAGCTGACACGAATCACAGCGATCTGTGACGATACTCACTGGCACTGAGCCGACTGGAGTGCTGAGACACCTTTCGGGCACCAGTTGTGTGGCACACATCTGCTTTGACAGAGGAGGACGAGCTGGAGGTAGAGTTCTGTGGACTTGCAGGGCAGCGCTCTGTCTGTTTCAGCTCCCAGGCTAGAGCAAACAGAGACATATTGTTTTATATTTCTTTTGTATTCACATAAACATGAATTACCAGTCAAGAATTTGGACACACTTGAAGTGCATGCTTTAGTTTGATTAAAATGCACATTGAAAAAGTAAAATCAAATACTGTATGTACAGGATTTGGAGGAGTCATGAGCCATGTCTTTGACCGTCTTGAGGAGCAGTCGTGGGCTTGAGGCGCGGGGGATCCCACACTGCCTCCGCTGATTCCTCTGCTGCTGCTGTTTGAGTGCCTAAAAATGAAGCACATCAAAACTAAAACATACATAAACCCACAGGTTTCATAACACAGGTTAATGCTGTGTGGCAAACAGAGAGCACAGGGGGTCTCAACAGCTCAAGGTTTAAACCAACCAACAGTTGCTAATATTACAGCAGGTCTGGGTGGTATTTATATTGTTCAACAACAGAAATATGTTATTCAAAAAAGATTTTAATACACCATAGTAACATTATCCATGTGGTGTCAGTAATGCTTTATTTAAATTAGATTAGATTCAACTTTATTGTCACGGCACATGTAAGGTACAATGCAACGAAATGCAGTTAGCATCTAACCAGAAGTGCAATAAGCAGCAAGTACAGAATATACAAGGTCTACAATATGTACAATAACTATACAAATAAGTATTATGAACATAACTTACAGATTTTAAATACTATCAGCATGATATACAGATAGGTGTACTGTGAATATACTTTACAGATGGATTATGTAAACGTACATGTACACTATAGGCAGAACTATGAACATAATTTACACTATTGCAATGGACAGTAAAGTTCATAGAAAATATTACAGTGTGCAAATGAGTGTACACATGAGAGCAACAACAAAAAAATGAACTTCTGATTTTAATTTGGTGTTTATGTAAGTTTGACCTGTAACTAATTATTTTAACTTTTCCATCAAGTTCCAATCACAAAAATAGAAAATAATTAAATTAGATTAATTTACTTTGAATGTTTTTAATTAACTATCCATATATACATTACCATATATATATATATATATATATATATATATATAAATAAAAAATATAAAGGAGGATTAATAAGGGTAACTTGCAGTACCTGCTTTAGGGCCTTCTTGCTGTGCTTCTGTGATGGGGACATGAGTTTGCTGCTGGAGACTGACGGAGATGAACAGCGAGACTGTGGTGAGGATGGCTGAGATTGCAGTTTTGCTGGCACTGAGAATGAAAGGAAAGCAATAGATTGGGTGCATGTTTGCACATCTGTACAACAAAAACATTTATACTCACTCACTCACAATCGAACAGGCATATGCACAAACTTAATTTCGCTCCATGATGATTCAAGGTCATTTCAATACAAATGCACAACCAGTTTGCGAACACATTGAAAAGTGCAATATAGGTACAGGATTAGTGCAGTCTATCCTGTAAATATAAAAAATAGATGCATTTTTTTTTCCTTAATGTGTTTTTATTACAAAATGTTTTTCATTTGCACAATCACTTGGAAATAACATTACTTTTATTTTGTTCCATGACAACTATAAATTCATAAATACACTTTTTAACTTTCCTATTGACTATTTCAATCTGCTGAATTAACAAGAACATTATACAGTCCATAACAGGAAACCAAATGTTTGAGTCTGCAAGGCATAAAAAACACATTTATATATTTGGCAAATGTAAAGTAGTGGCAACACAGCACTGGTCCAATCAATACTAAACTAAAAACAACCAGGTACTGAGATCAGAACAGTTTCACTGTAATATAACTACATAGTCATCCAAGCACATTTAATAAAGGATGGGTTTCTTTTAAAAAGACAAACACTTCATGAAACTACCTCCCATAAATAATATGCTGTCACAGCAAATATTATTTCCTGGTTTTTGCAGAGTTCGTTTTTTCTCTCTCTCTATCTCTCGGACACAACTATTTTTAATTTTCTCAAACCACAGCTTTATTAAGATGAACGTCTTACTTACAGTACTTGTTTCTGCATGAATTCACTCTGTTAGATTGCATTATTCTCAAATATTAAGCTTCTTCAAGATGAATTGAGGTAAAACTTCGTGCTACTCTCATTTATTTGAGGAAGTGGTATCAATCTTGCAAAAAAAAAAAAAAAAAGTCGAATTTCCTGTTTAGAGGGTGTTTTGCATTCAAAGAATATTTTGACTTGAGCGAGGCACACCTACCCTTAGATGTGAGGTCATTTATACACATCATATCAGAGTCAGCAACACATTCATGGCTCAGCATGTAATCTACATACTCCATGCCACAACACATGGCATGATTTAACAATTTGATTAACTACACTTTTAGATTTCTTAAAGGTTTTATTAGTAGTTAGGCACCTGCTGTGACCTGCTTAAACTTGACAAAATAGGCTTCACCCTCTAAAAAACATTTGGACGAAACCTTTCTCCCAAACAGCTATGAGATATTTCAAGAGACCTCGTCATAACAACAGCCATAAATTATACTTTGATTAAAATGTCATTTATGGCTGTTTAATTATAAAACGCAATGCCCTTTTCACTTTGTCTTTGTTTCTAACCTGCTTATCCAGTACAGTATGTCAGCTGTAGAGTGTTAATATCTTAATATATTTGTAAATAAATATTTGACTGAAGACTACCATTCAAAGTTTGGGGTCAGCAATGATTTTCTTTGTAAAGGTTTTTTTTTATTATTAATTAATGTATATAATTTTCATGTACAAATGTACAAAAAAAACCAAATGATTAGATTTTTTTAATAAATGCTGATATTCTGAACTTTCAATTCATCAAAGACTCCTGAAAGAAATGCATTATGATTTCCCCAAAATATTAAGCAGGATTTTTTTTTTCAACAAATCTACATTAATAAAAAATATGTTTTTTGTGCAGCAAATCAGCATATTAGAATGATTTCTGAAGGATAGTGTAGAAGTGACTGCTAGAAAATTCAGCTTTGCCATCACAGGAATAAATTAAATAGAAAAAATATATATTTTAAATTGTACAATTATTTCACAATATTACTGTTTGTATTGCATTTTTTCACAAATAATGCCATCATGGTGAGCAAAAGTTACTTATTTCAAAAACATAAAATAAAAAAAAAACATTTGAATAGTCATATTGCATTTTAAGTAAGAAATTACTTGTTAAAATAGTTTGTTCTATCCCAGTTTAATACACCGAAACAAGCTGTATGCTAATTCCTCCAAAAGTGGAAGCAGCATTTATATACTCCAGCTCCAAGTATGGCTATTCAGAATTCCTAAAATGTGGTACCTCTCCTCTTCCACCTTCCTCTGCGTCCATCTTTGCTGTAGGTAGTGGTGCTGGTATTCTCTGTGCTTCGTGTATCAGACATGTTATCACTGCTGTCCTCTGAAGCATCTTCGGACAGCTCCTTCATCACATCTCCAATGTCCTTCTGCTCACATACAAACACAAGCCATGCACATCACATGCCCAACACTGATTTCCAATAAAATAGCTCATTTGAATCTGATCAAACAGTTACCGTATTTTCCGGACTATAAGTCGCACTTTTTTTCATAGTTTGGCTGGTCCTGCGACTTATAGTCAGGTGCGACTTATTTATCAAAATTTATTTGACATTAACTGAGAGAAATGAACCAAGAGAAATAAACCAAGAGAAAACATTACCGTCTCCAGCCGCAAGAGGGCGCTCTGCTGCTCATTGCTCCTGTAGTCTACACTGAAAACATAGAGCGCCCTCTTGCGGCTGTAGACGGTAATGTTTTCTCTTGGTTCTTGGTTCTAAATAAATGCGACTTATAGTCCAGTGCGACTTATATATGTTTTTTTCCTTGTCATGACGTATTTTTGGACTGATGCGACTTATACTCAGGTGCAACTTATAGTCCGAAAAATACGGTAACGTTAATTAATAAATTTAATAAAAAGTGCGGACTGTTATGCTATTGTTAACTGAGCATTAATTATCGCAGTGTTACAGTTAACATTCACGTCAATCAGCACCATATGAACAATCCAAAGCAATCGAAAACCAACATATATATTTTCTTTATTCAGACACTTTTTTCCAACACAACATTTACAGTATGTTAGCAGTAGTATTTTTTCCATTCATTTTCCCAAAGGGATTTTGAAAAATGCTTTGTTAAAGCATTATAAGCCATGAAGGTAAATCACAACATTTATATTAACTTATATTTGAAGCAAAAAGTATGTGAAAATCAGGCAAACAGACTGAGTGTACAAGACTGTGTACATAACAGTTTTAGTGGAGGACAGAACTACAATCTTACAACGCATTGCAAATGACAATCAAATTAAAAACATTCTTTTTAAATGGTTTGTTTGTAGCAAAATATGCATAGTATTCGGAGTTTTGAGAGAGTAAGGAGACTATCTTGTTAATCCTTCGCATTGCTTCATGGGAGAGGGTGTTCACTACAGAGATCCGCAATTTGCTCACCGCGATCTATAGCATCGTGGGTACTGCAGTTTTTCATGACAAATTCTCCTGTTAAAGATGATTATTTTAAAAAATAAGTTTAAATAATGAGAACAGATGGCTTCCACAAAAGCATTAACCACTGAATGATAACCTTGGAGCATGTCGGTCTTTAAAGGTTTACCAGTTATCGTTATAAAGGAATGAAAATTAATGGACTTTTTATTTCCAGAATCCAACTGTTGTTCTCTGTACATCTTCTGATGATTGTAGTGATGCTGGCACCATGTTAAGTTACAGAAAGTGAGCACAGGTCAGAAACAGTTTTTCTTTGAGACTTGCAGTGAGATTCAGTTCTGGTTAAACATGTTTACCTTCAGTGTATAGACTCCCATTTTGCCGGGGACCTTGTAGAAGATCCCTTCCTCTCCACGTGAGTTTGTATGGAGCATGGCATTGAGACAGGCAAGAGGCGATGTCCCACTGAGAGAGAGAGAGAAAAAAATAAAAATAAGAATCAGCTGACTGATTCTTCACACAACTGAAAAGCTGCAACAAAGATCACGGTTCGGTGATTAACGTACAGGTAATTGTGCATGTATGTCAATATAAATTTTTTATATAAATATAAAAAAAATGAAGTAAAATTATTTTATATAGGGCTGTCACTTTTAATTCGAAAATCGATTGCACAATCGATCGGACCAACCAAAAAAAGTTTCAAAAATGAAAATAGGGAATCGATTTTAACCAAATATGTACACTATTAATTTTAAAATAATTTAACAATTAAAAAATATAGATGTAACAAAACTCACAAACAAGAAGAAAAAGAAAATAAAGAAATCCAATAGTGCAGTATGCCTTGTGAAAGCTAGACAGAAAATACTAGCAATTTTATGCGCCTATAAGACCCAGTGTCCCAGATGTCGAAAGCGACCTCTTATAGACGTATAGAGCGTCTGGTGCAAATTATTTCTATGTTAAGTCAATGTAAAGACGCGTTTACGCGCGTCTGGAGGTCTCGCGGTGCGGTAAACGCGAATTCGCCTCATTCACGCATCACGCAGTTACAGGAGATTCTGAGTTATGAAAAGGACCATTGCAAGCTGACAGCGACTGGCTTTTGTGATGGAAAATTGGCAGTAATACCCCCACCTTGCGCAGCTGTACCTGAGTGTCCCTGGGACATCAGTGCGGTCGGAGCACGTCTTCTCAACAGCTGGACATATAGTGAATAAAAAACGCTTTGCTCGGGACCCTGAAAATGTTGATCGACTTGTTTTCCTGTCCAATAAATTTGTAATGGCCCTAGCCTTTAATTATGTCGGTTACGTTCAATAAAAAAACACACATGGCCTGTTCTCAAGTCCATTTAAAGTTTACTTTTTTGAACCGTTGTTTGAAATGGATTGAATCATTATTTAAAATAATCTTGGAGATTTTTGAATTGCCTAAATCATAAATGGAGCCGGGTTGAAGCCTGCAGTGATGTTTTTTGTTTATGTTATGGCAAGCATCCACTCTGCATATATACGTTTTCGAGAATGTTGCACTCCTGTTGCTGTTTTATATTCTGCACGAAACTTTATGCCAATAAATAAGAAATATTGCTGACTTGTGCGTTTCCAGCGCTCTCTTTACATTCGTCTGTTATTTGACGTTGAAAAAGGAAACGTCTTTTTTTTTTTTAGACATGGAAAATCGATTTTACAATCGATTCAATGAAGACTTGTGTCTTAAAAAACGAAAATGATTTTTTCACAAAAGTGACAGCCCTAATTTTATATAAAAATAAAGAAAACATGATACATTACAAGTAGTCTGAACGACTGAAAATGGCACAAAAAAAAAAAAATACTACAAATGTCTGGCTTTTTATCTAGGCATAACAAAACCATATTAATTGTGTTATTTGTAATGTTTGTCTTCCATTTCTAAAATTCAGTACATTAAGATCAGTACATTAATCTTTTAAATTTCAATTGTATGCAAAGAAAATATATTTTTAAATGCAAAGCAGAAAAATAAATAAATAACTTTCGTATATTTTGTATGTGGAATGAATACTTATTTAGAATTATGTATATACTATTATAGTTTTTTTTTTATGTTTTTATATATATATATATATATATATATATATATATATATTTACAATACGAATCGTTACAAAGCAACTTTACAGAAAATTATGTTTCTACAATATTTAGTAGATGCTTATGGTGTTGACTGTCAGTTTGTGCATGTTTGACAGGATTTTTAGAAAAAATTAATACAAGACGTAGTCAGCTAGACAATGAACATTATTAATATTATTAATTAATAATTGTTATATGATGCAGTCACACATGTAGCAATAATTGTTAATAATAGTTCTGTTTGTTGATTCAGGGTTAGCATCATCTGATGTCCTCTGGGGGTCATATGTTTTAGTTTTTATTTACTTGCAGTTAGTGATTTATTGCTTACATAATATTTCAGTTTGCAATATTTTAAATTTTCAGTTTTTCATTTCAATTAATAAATTAGTTTTTTTA
Source organism: Carassius auratus (assembly GCF_003368295.1). Lineage (NCBI taxonomy): Eukaryota > Metazoa > Chordata > Actinopteri > Cypriniformes > Cyprinidae > Carassius > Carassius auratus. Next base: position 6,403,500 of record NC_039284.1, read on the forward strand.
AAAGTTCTAGTTTTAGTTAAAGATCACAACACTGGGGGAGTTATATTTTCTATTATCTTTGTTTTGTACTATTCGTCTTTTCAAGAAAACATTTTGGCCTACAGAAAAATAAAGCACAATGATACAAATACAGGTTTAAGGAGGTGAAACACATTTAGTACATAGTTATTATGTAGCATCTTCAAACAGAGCAAATCTTTCAGAAGCACAAGGAGCCACTAGGCATTTCTGAGGACAAGTACTCTGGTCAAAGCCATGGCCATTAGGTCCTCGCTGTTGGGAGTCCCTTCACATTCCTTGTCAACTGGGAAAATGTTAATAACATGCACAGGGATTGGCTAATGGATTTAAATTAGTTGGAGGGGAGGGTTTACTACTGTATAATCTTACCTTCTGGAAGACAACAGAGAAATGAAACAAAAAAGAGACGTGACAATTAGATATGCGGCCACATTAAATAAATTAAAAAACTATAAATAAAAGAAAAAAGGTATATGATGTGGTAGTTCAAGGGCAGCCTGCACAATCTGAACTAGAATGGCTATTTTAATAAAGAAATAGTCAGCAAACATCTTTAGAATGAGCTCACCTTATTTCCTTAAGCCTTTCTCTCTGAATCACTTGCAGGATCTCTTTATGACTCATCGGAGTGTTGGGGTACTTCTCAAGCACCTGTGAACAGTATTACGGGAACAAGTGAACAATTCAGTAGTGACTCACAGTATCAGACTATTGCAGCGACCCCAGAGGAAGGATGAAGAGGATCTGATGGTCAGTGCAAAAGAAGGTTTGGCTTAACAGTAATGCCTTTGAATTCTAGCATTAGTTGACCTCAGTGAAGCAGACAGCCCGCTCTGTGAGACTGGCCTACTTCTGACTGGGTCGGAGATGACGCGTTAGTTTGGATGAGACGCTTTGAATTCTGAGTTGCATTCAATAGTCATGTTTCGAGACGTTGGGAAGTGCAAACGGACTCCAGACATTCCAAGTGATCTGTGGCTTTTAGCCACACATGAAGTCAGCAGCTGGATGGAGGCCCGAGAGCTGCTTCACACTTCAGTCATTCTTTAGTTTGGTCAGAAAAGTACATTTATTCATCGATGCATTTTCTTAGAGACACAAGGCACATACAGTGGCCTCGAAATGTATCTGGACACCAGTGTTCTTTTATTATCACTGATAGTATTGGTTATATTTTGATTTAGATGATATTTTCATGTTTTCTGATCATTTAATTAATTTATGAGACACTCTTTATGTATTAAACTACAAATTTCTGCTGCCATTAAGTGATGTCAGACCATTTCTCAGGAAATTTTCTTTTCTGAGACATTTCTGCACAACACATGGATGTATGAACTGAAGTCAGTTTCGAGTGCTTTTATAAAATGGATTGCTATTTGCAAAAGACACACATTTGTCCATTCCAAGTCCAAATATCTTTTTTTTGGCCATTGTATTATTATTTTTTATTATTATTCTTTTATAACATGTAAGAAGTAGGTAGATGCACATGCACATATGCATTTTCTCCATTAGCCTCTTTTATATACAGATAAGACTGAATGAAAGAAGAAAAAAAAAGACCACCAATGGCGGCTATAAGTCTGTGCGCTTTGTTTTTCCACTGATAATGGAAAAGGTGAGTCACTTCCTTAAATCTGTTCTTTCAATTAGTTTCCTTCAGGGGATATTTATGAACGCAAAGCTTACAGAGGTGGGATGATCTAAATAACTAGAGAAGTCCTGCATATGTCACCAGAAAGGAGAAATTTTTTTTAATGTATATACTGTTGGTTGGAGCTCTGTTATACTGTATATTTGTTTGTTGATTTATTAATAATAATAATAAATAACAGCACACAGCAAACTTTGTATTGTTTGATATTAAAAGCAAAAAATGTACTGTGCACATATGAACTGTTAGCAATAAGATCTATAAAATCCATTTATAAAACAGATACAGTGAATTTTCATTTCATGCCGACTTAAGTTTTATTAATAAGGGTTTTTATTGTAAGTGCATGTATCCTAGTTCAGCAAACCTGCTATGCTGCATATGTCACCAGAAAGGAGAACATTTTTTTAATGTATATACTGTTGGTTGGAGCTCTGTTATAATGTATATTTGTTTGTTGATTTATTATTAATAATAAAATAACAGCACATTGTAAGTGTTCATTGGTAGTAACTAGATGTATCCTATCAGCAAACCTGCTATGCCATCAAGTAATTAAGCAACTTTAATTCATTAAGAAATGAACTTGCTCTGTTCTGATCTGCTGCCCTGGATCCCTGCGAGCTGGACATGTCCAAATAATGATGGATTCAGACTAATTTGAGAACAAATGGTTCCGTGTGATTCGTGGCTAACCGTTCATGGAGACAAAAAAAAAAAAACTCACAAAATCTGAAGCTTCAGTTAGAAGTCCTGGAGGACACTTGTATCTCTGAACACAAACACGTTTACAGTAACTTATTGCAGTCTCGTGTGTGCATGTTGCAAAACTGGTCTAAAATGAAACGCAACAACAATGCGAAAACTTCCTCAATATTAAAAAAATATGACATAAAAATACAGACAAAACAACAATGTCAGCGGCGTCAAAAAGTAAATAAGCTCCGTTTGAAAAGCTCGCGGTCTCTACCGACACAACATGCTTAAGCGGGCGGCAATTCTGACCGTTCACGGCAGAAAACACGGACGAATTCAAAAGTAGTGAGTTATTAAAGTGTCCTCGGTAGTTTAACGACAGTATTGGGTTGTTTATGCGGATTTAGGTGAGCTAAGCTAACTGGCTAACCAGCGTAACGTTAGCGACTCTAGTCTATATATAAGCGCGCTAAGCTCCTCGCGCGAGCTAGCAACTGACACGAATGTCATGCTACAGACGCTTCATCAAATCACTAACATTACCCAGATAAACAAAGTTCCGTATTTATGAAGAAAACCATTTCATGCATGCGTAACGTCACGCTTTATAGCGTATGGATCTAAATGCACTTTGGCAACACCAACCGAAACAAGGCCCTGAGACGCACACGCAATACTTCGCCTACACCCCGGGTCATGAATCATAAACACAGTTGTACAAGTGGGAGCATAAGGCGAATACAAACTAAACAAACGCCCAAGAAGTCTTCGGTTTTACCGTTTTGGCGGCCTCTGCCCACGTCCTCCCTTTTTCTTCTTCTGTCTTTCCCTCATGTCTGCGGTCGGTCGACCTGGGAGCTGTAGAAAGTGTTGCTTTAGTACCGTGCAAGACCTGCCATCTCTGCCATATTGGGTTTTTTACTGTAAGAGACTAATCATGTGACCCTTGGAAACGTCATCTTACTGTATGATGACAGTTCAGGGGAAACCAGCCTACCAGGCTCTCTGCCATTCGTTTTCATTTAAACTCCAACGCTAACACATATAGTATCCATTTTTAAGCGTTCATACGGTCAAATTACATGCATTTAGCAGTTATATAATTATGGACTTACAACAAGAGCTTTGCTTTCACAATTAGATTGCAGTGGTCAATACATGCCAAATATATTCAGAAGTTTGTGTATTTATAAAAATGTATTTTAGGCTACACTTGATAATGCGTGTGGGTTGTGTGCACTAAATAACACAATACAAACCAATTGGCATATTTAAAAATAAAGATTATCAGCAGACATTTCAAGCAAACATTTCTGAGGTCTTGAATTATAAGACAAAAGTTATAAGGACTAAACTATTTGGACACTTTTTTTTAGTAGTGACACATGTTTAAAGTTAAAGGTGCACTCTGACATCCCACATTTGAAAAAGCATTTATGTTAGCAAGCAAACATAGGGAGAGATATGAAAGACTACTCATTAAGAAAAAAAACCTTGTCTTATTCTACATGCCCTTATGAAACAAAAATATATTGCAGTATATTGAAAAATGTCATGTAATATATTAGGCATATATTCTTATATATATTTATTTTTTCCAATATATTCCGATATATTGAAAGCGGCAATCATTTGTATATTTTGCAATATATTATATAATATATGTATCATCAATATATTATTAAATGTATTCAAATATATAAAATGTTAGAAAATAAAAAGGGAAAATAATATATTACAATATATCACAATATATTTTAAGAAATATATTGGTAAATATATTTTCCTTTCGTAAGGGTGGTGCAGTTTGACACCACATGACCATGTGATGCAGTGTCACTTTTTAAATTATAAAAATATAGTACTTGAGATGGTGTATAGGAAGTGTGCTTTAACGTTGTCATGAGTTGCGTATGGAATTTGAAATTGGTTATGTGACATTTTTCTGCATGAAGGGTATCCACAGGATATTCAGTGAGCACAATAAAGGGAAGATGTTGATTTCATCCACTAGGAATCAATTTGATTGTAAAAAGTTACATACCAGTGGAATATACATGCTTGCTAAAAACAGTTCAGTAGTAGCTACCTAGTTAATATAACAATAGCCCAAGCAGCCTAAGTGGCATCAATTATTTATTATAAAGTTATTATTCTGGATTTTTAAAGATGACACAGCTGAACTATTTTGTGTTGCATAACATGCATCAGGAAAATAAATAAGGACAGTTTTGATTTTATGTTTACCTTATAATATATTAGTATATTTATGTGCACGAAATGAATGCTTGCCCCTTGGCCTAATCCAAACTTTTCATCAACCTCCCAAATCTCTGAAACTAAAGTGGCTGTTTCAATGAAGTCAAGGTTTGACATTCAAATTTCACCATTCAGGATTGTATTTCTTACATTTAGCAGACAATTTTATCCAAAGTGACTTACAGTGCATTCAGGCTATACATTTTTTTTTTACGAGTATGTGTGTTCCCTGGGAATCAAACCCACAACCTTTTACACTGCTAATGCAATACTCTAACGCTGAGCCACAGGAACAACATTTCTACTTATTTCTACAAGCCTTCATGTGAATAAACCTCAGCTACACGTTATCTAAACTCGTTATGTGGTAAATATTGAGAGATTGTTTCCTTATGATCCATTTATTGTTTGCGTGGCTGTCCAAGAATGACATCACAAGCTTAAACAGAATACACTAGCTTTTTCAAGTATACATGAGACAATTGTGCTTAAAATGACTAAGCTTGGATGCTAAAGAGTCAAAATGATGAAAAAGACAAATGGCATTGTTTAAAGCTTATGAAAATAGTGCAAAGAATAATTAAGTGCTTTCTATGCTTGCAGGCGTAACACACTGTACAGGCTCATGGCTGGAAGGCTGCCGCACAAGCCCCCATTGCCGAGGATAGGCACTGGGACCCAGAGGCCATAGAGCTGGCTGATGAAGAAGCAGATTGACCTGGTCCTTGGTACCTTGAGGAGGAAGAAAAGAGCAAGGTTTAAATGTGGACATTTCTGGGTAGCAGATGAAAAATGGATGATGTGCAGGATGCTAACCAGGATCTGGCTTTCATGACCCGGGATGCGGTCGTCCTCTTTCTATAAAGGACAAAGTCATGTATCAAGTCCTGGGTCCTTATATCTGACCTCTGAAGATGCAAGGGCACCATGGTGGGTGGAGAAATGTCCAGTTCCAGAAGCATAATGTTCTCAGCCTGGGATAACAAAATATTTTTTTAAACTTCAAAAGAATATACAGACCACAGTAAAAAAAAAACTGACTTTTGATAATGGTAAAGTATTTTTTGTTGTTGCTAAATTCATTGAAAATGTAAAAAAAACAGTAATATTTTTTATGTTTTAATCAATAATGATTTAACAATACCAACCCTGTATCTAGAAGGAGACCCGGTTGCCACAGCGGCTTGAACATGCTGACTAACTGGTCTCTTGCATCCTATTACAGAAGTTGGCCTTCGTCGGACGAGAGGGGAGTTACTGAGAAATTTGGAAAAAATACCATATCATCAGATAAGAGCATCATCCTCCTGGTCCTGTAATGTTTGGAACAGAGCCTGTTCTTTTACATACTTTTCGGAAGGGAGAAGAGGTAAGACTTTCCACTGGTCTTCCTCGCTGTCAAAGTGGAGACGATTTATGATCTTATTCTTTTCCTCTGGAGGAATGAAGTTCTCAATGATCAGGTTTCTGGTAAAAATACAAAGGGACAAGTGACAAAACCATCATGGGCATGTACAGGAGTATTGTCTTTTTTTTAGCGTATTTCAGAATAAAAACTGCGAGGAAAGGCGGAACATACTTGAATTTCATCTCTCTTGTCAGCTCATTCATCGTCTGCTCCAGTTCCTGCCTCATTGTGACATGTTCATTGATGACATCTCCAATCTCAGACCTCACCAGCTGCAGCTTACTGTAAAACTGAGATGAACAGCCAATGCAGTGTTGACAGAGGTGAAAATAAGACTAAACACAACTGTAAGTCTGCTGTATTAAACCGGGTTAGTTGTGCTTTCCTCATGATCATCAAATACCCATGTTACGAACATCATACATAAAAGTACATAAAAACAATACACTCCAATGAACGCTGGCCTTGAAAAAGCATTGATTGAATGATTGATTTTGATGATTAAAATTATTGAACTGATTGAAAAAGCAAGAAAACATGTCATGCCTGATAAAAGATCCATGAACTGGGATAATGTACAGTGAGCTAGATATTATCACAAAATAGACCAGGTATCAGGACCTTGCTTATTGTGCCAATTGTATATTATATGATTTCTGAAAGTTTACCAAATAAATAAACACCTGGCCAATAAAATATTGATTTACGTCAAAATCATTCAATAATGTGGGAGAAAAGTAACTGCAGAGTAATATAATAGAAGCTAGCACAGTGTTGGAAATGTCAAATATACAGTTTAGCTCTTGACCTTTTTGACTCAAGGACCTTCTTTGTCTAAGACAATATTCAAAGAACCCCTTGTCCTCCTAAGGTGATTTGTACATTTAAACTAATTTTATATAATGCATTTAAACTACTTTTAAGACGTACTGTGGCCTTGGATCCCTTGGATCTGTATAATAATACCAGTCAATTTTGACCTTGTGGGGATATTTTTTCTGGTCCCCATGAGGAAAGAAGCTTATAATTGTGTTCCTTATAATATATTGTTCCTGTAGCTCAATTGGTAGAGCATTGCGCTATCAAGTGCAAGGTTGGGGGTTCGATTCCCCGGGAACACATGATAGGTAAAAGTTGATAGCCTGAATGCACTGTAAGTCACTTTGGATAAAAGTGTCTGCTAAATGCAAATATTTAATTTATAAATCATACAGGATTAAGTGTTTGAATAATCTAAAATAGCAGAAAGTTTCTTGTGAGGGGTAGGTTTAGAGGTAGGCTTAGGGTACAGTTTTTAAAACGATTACGCATATAGAAATAGAAACCAGTATATATGTGTTTGTGTGTGTGTGTGTGTGTGTGTGTGTGTGTGTGTGATCTTATGTACCTTTTTAAGTTTCTTGGTCTTAAATTCCACCTCTTGCTGTAAAGTGGTGAACGTCTCTATCAGTTCAATCGTCTCTTCATCTTGTTCAAACATCAGCTGCTGCATCTCTCGTTCCATTCTATCCTAGAAGGTTTAATCATACACACACATATGAGATTCTGATTTTTAAAGTGTTGTTGTAATGTTGCTATATATTATAATTAATATGCATTTGGCTACTTTTGTACTACAGTCACCTGCTCAGCAATCTCCTGTCTCTTCAGTTCCAGCATTTTCTGCTGCTCATTGGTGTGGTCAATAATGTTTTTCCCTCCAACGAGAAGCTTACTTTCCATGGCCTACAAAAAAAGTATAAGATGTGATCTATGAGTGATATAGTGAATAATATGCATTACGAAAAAGACTGTGGGAGGAACCGACCTTGTATTTTTCGATCATAATTTCCATTGCTTGTTGCTCCTTCAGCAACTCATCCACAGTCTTCCCTTTCTCGTCTACGGTGCCAAGTTTCCTGCTAATATCGGGCTTGTAATTGGCAGAGGTCTTGGCCATCTGCTGCTTCCACCAATATTCCTCCACACTCTCCTCCTGAACGGCCTCAACAACCCCCACCTCTCCATCTCTCCGAGTTTCCACCTCACCGCTGCTCATACTCCTCTTCAGCCTCATACTGTTTCTACTCCGTCTCCTCCTTTCTTTTGCCAGCATCCCTCGTTCCTCGAGCTGTGCCTTCAAGCGGGCTATTTCCTCTTGGAACTCACGAAGCAGGGCGTCTTTGGGGTCCTCGTTGATCTTTGGCTTGTTCTTGATGTTCTTTGCTCTGTTGCTGTATCTCAGTGTGGTGAGCGTCTCATCGTAGTGGCACGCAGCGGGTCCAATGGTGGCCACCATAACAGTTTTAGAGTTTCCTCCGAGGGAGTCCTGTAACAGCCGGGTGAGTTTGGAATCCCTATAGGGAACATGGGTACTCTTCCCATCTACTAAAGCCGAGATAACATTTCCAAGAGCGGAAAGAGACAAGTTTATCTTCGTAGCCTCTTTAAACCTCTGACCCTGGACGCCAGTTTTGCTTTGCCGCTCACTGCCGGCCAGATCCACCATGTTTAACTTTCCAACACGAATGTGGTCCTCACCATCAATTCCCATTTCGCTGCATTCAATAGTAATGACAAATATCGCATGAGATCTCGAGCTACGCTCATTCATTTTGGTGAATCCGACAGATCTCGATTGGTTCCCCAAGTTCATGACATGCTCAATCTCTTTTATGTTCTTCGTCACCACAGATGAGAGACCACTGACATAGACACCCAACTCGGGATTTTCCTTGAGCTCCAGTTTTTTATTGTTGTCCTTGCAGAGGAGGTCTCGTATCTCTTCTTGATATATTTCAATGTACGACACCCTCACGAGATACTGTTGGTTCTGAGACCTGGATATGTGAGTGAAAATGTGCTGAAATGAATTTGGGATGACTCCCCTCCTCTCGGGGTCTGTGGGCACACCTTCCATTGTATATGTTTTGCCAGTCCCAGTTTGCCCATAAGCAAATATAGTTCCGTTGAACCCGAGCAAAACAGAGTCAATAAGAGGTTTGCATGCATAGTCATAAAGCTCCTTCTGTTGCGAACTCATGTCATAGACCGCGTCAAACGTGAATGATTTTAAGAGGCCTCCGGATGATTTGGGATTACGCACACTCACCTGTCCCAGTCTGACATCTACTTCAACAATTCTTTCTTGATTCGTTGCCTCTTCCTTCTTGTTTAAAGGGCGGCAACGCACCACCACCTTCACCGCCTCTGATTTCTTGCCAATTGACATGGATCGCGGTCGCAATAAGCTATTTCTCTTCATCATTTTTATGAAAAAGCCTTAACGTCTTTAATATTCCGCTATGCTATGAATGCGAGGAAGGATGAAATTAAATACGCACATTCACATGCAGCCTACACATACGCATTTGAATCCGGCATATATATTTCCATCGTATGAAAACAGAAGGGCATAACATCTTGATCCAACGCCGTCATTATATTGCGCTCCACGCAGCGATTCTCTCGCATCTTCTGCTCCAGCGGCACACGCCCTGCTCCTCCTCAGACAATAGCGCGCGCTCACAGGCGGCCTGCTGCTGATAGGTGGACTGGCAGGTTTTCTCTGCGTGGGGTGCTGACGCACTCGGTGTGTATGATTCAATGATATTACTGCTGATTAAGTTAAGATAAAAGTAATAGAGCACACACCTGGTATATGGCTAAATCAGTTTATTGTGGTCAAAAATTAGGTCATGTGACTAACCCTCATGTTTGTTTACATAAAAAAAACATAATTTATAAAGATTAATACACTTGCTGGGGAAACGATACCATAAATATAACCATGATGATGCTGTAATACCAAAATAAATATATTAATAAAAACAGAATTAAATAAAAATATTAGTAATAATAGTAAGTAAAAAAAATTAAAGAATAGTAGTCCTAATCAGTTGTTGTTCTTTTTGATTATTTTACCATGTTCCTCACAGACACACACATACAAGTAGGCTATGTATATTTGTGTGTGTGTGTATAACGCAAAAGCACACAAAGATAATGATACAAACCTTGTCATATAGCATATTTGTAGCTAAATGAAATTTTGTATTCTATATTATTTAATAGTACTATATTATATTATATTATATAGTATATATTATATTATTTGATAGTACTGTATATATAGTGTAGGCTATGTATAGATAGGTAGATAGATAGACAGACAGTCCCCATCTTTATATGTAGCCTAGCCTACTAATCATTTTTTATAGCCTAATAATGTTATAATGTTTATACCTTGATGTTAATAACCATTGCCTATATATAATGACCTGTTAAATTCTGCTGATGGCTTAAATATAAAAGAGGGTGGAATATTAGCATATATACATATAATTTAATTACAATATACAGTCACAAAATGCAATATGATAATGCTTGTATCATCATCATTGCATATCTATCTATCTATCTATCTATCTATCTATCTATCTATCTATCTATCTATCTATCTATCTATCTATCTTACCTATTTGGGTTTCACAGCATTTTAGGTCCACAAATAAAGTATAGCCTAAAAAATTCAACTCACAAAAAGTTAGACTAATGATTATATTTTAGTTAACTGGAAAATTAAATGCAAAAATATTTGCATAACTAGTGAAAAGACGTTGGTTCAACAATCGTTGGACCAAGCTAGAAATGATTGTAAATTCAATTAGTAAATTCAAGTTAACAAGCACTCAAGTTGGGTTGGAGGTTGGAGCGTGCGCACTGTAATGACCATGTAATTGGCGAATGTGCAATGAAGCGCGCCAACACCGAACAGACAAAGGAGCCTCACCCTAATTGTGGTGGATACGGTGAATAAGCTAAAGCCCCAAAAAGTCAGCGTACTCCTTTATCTTGCACTTATATTGCTCGTTTTGTAACATGTTTTGTGTTAACAATTTAAAATGTTAAACATAGAACATTTAAAGTATTTAGGACTGGTATAATGAGATAGCACTTTGAATGTTTTTTTTCTTTTCTGCCTACTCATTTAATTACTTTTTTGAAGAATGAGTATGGCTAAAGTTATGTGTTGCTGCTGGTTTGAAATAAAACCTGGACCAAAATATCAAGCATGTAGTAGTTTTTTTTTAACCTTGTGATGCGGTTTAAAAACACATTTTAAGTCAACTGAAACATACTTTATTACTTTATTAAGTCAAGTGAAAATAACATTAAAAGTTGAAATTACATAAACGTTTTTTTAACTATAAAAACTCAATCAGCCGAACAAAAGATCTTAAGTTGGGAGACATGTGAACTTACTCAGTGAATTAAGTTAAGTAAACTAATTTGTTTAAAAGTTGAGTAAACTCAAAAAAGCTGTGCAGCAAATTACCTTGTAATTTTAAGTTAGTCAACTTTTCTTTTTTTACAGTTTAGTTATTTCGAAAAGAACATGATTAGGCTAAAATTACTGGACAATACTGCACTTTCAGGCTTGATTATAATACTAATGTGACTCCCTATTGTGTAGGGTTAGGTTATGATAATCTTTCTTTATTACCAGTGTGTAACTAATCTGTGCACACCTTGGAGTAATTTCCATCCATTTGCACTGATTGTTATGATTTATTTCACTATTTGAATGGCTTCAGAATGTGTTCTCACTGACCATGTGACTTCAGCATTCAGTGATATCCGGCCAATGGGGACGCGTGGGACAGCGTGTTCCCACACAGACCCTGTGGACAAGTTCAGCGGTCCAGGTGCAAAGTCTCAAGTTTGGTCAGTCTCATCTTCACAAGACAAATCGCAGAAAGTTTGAAAAACCAAAGGCAGATGAAGAAGCAGACAATCTCATGATCAACGGCAACAGTTCTCAAGGATACCAAACTTCTGAGCTGAAGACAGGTATGGAAATTAAATTCAAAATTGTATTTGTAACTAATATTAATATTATAAATATTTTATATATGTATATATTTGTTTTATTTATAATCGAATGCATACATGTAAATTCAGGATTTGCGTCTTGGGAGTGGAACACATTGAAACATGGGTGAATTGTAAAATTGATATTTTTACACCTAGAAAAACACAACAACAGGGAAATTCTCAAACTCAAAAGAAAAAAGTCATGTTCCCCACAGTCCTGGAAAGCCTTGAAATATCAGGGTATTTCAAAAAGAATATACAGTTTGTACAGTATAAAAACCATTACGCCTATGGGATGTCCCCACTTTTCACAAAAACAAACAAGTGTGTGTGTGTGTGTGTGTGTTTTTTAACAAAACTATCACACACTTTTGCCAACCCTTGCAGATATACATGTTCAACAGTGGGAAAAATGTTGGCATTGTAAAATGTATATAAATGAAATATATATAATGTTTATTTATTGAAAATAATTATTCGATTTTCAAACAAGAATTTTTCAGTTTTACATACTGTTTGATTCACATTTTAAATAGTTCACTCTCAGGCCATCCAATATGTACAAGAGTTTGTTTCTTCATTGGCACTGATTTGGAGAATTTTTGCATTACATCACTTGCTCACTAATGGTTTCTCTGCAGTGAATGGGTGCCGTCACAATGAGCGTTAAAACACCTGCTAAATTACCCACAACAGTGCTTTCTCCAGTGAAAAAAAAAAGTAATCTGAGCAAACTGTTCTAAAAAGTTATAAACTTAAGTTAAAATGCCTTAATGATGGATTTCTTTCTTACAAACACACAGCGTTTCATGTCACAGGATGTTAACTGATGAACTTGAGGATAACCTGTGGATTACTGTGATGTTTTCATTATCTGTTTGGACTCTCATTCTGACGGCACCCATTCACTGCAAATGATCCACTGCTGAGCTAATGATGTAATGCTACATTCTCCAAATCTGTTCTGATAATAAAACAAACTCAAATACTTCTTGGATGGCTTGAGGATGGGTAAGTTTTCAGCAAATTTCTATTTCTATATAATTCCTTTAAAATATGGTAGAGATTTTATTATTAAAATATACATGATTATTATAGGACGCATCTTTTTGTCACGCTACAAAAGGAACCTTATATTTTATTATTTGGTTTTATGAGTCATGCATGTTACTGTCCCTGATTAAACATGAGATGCAGTAGTCAGTGGTGTCCTCCACACAAAATGACAACTTGCTCCTTGCACAGATGTACAAACAGATCACGTCTTAAATGGACACTGGAATCAGCTACACTTGCATGAAAGCACACAAACACTGAGATACGTCTTTAGTGAGGTTGAATTCTTCAAATAGATTTCTACTCTTGCATGGCCATGTGGAGGGGATGTTTGTTATGAAACAGCAGTATTGGGTTAATGGTGGGGAGCAGTCAGTAAATCAGCTGTATAGGGCCTTGTTTCACAACAATGGAGAATGGTTATTATTCAGTTATAATTACAGTTTACAGATGACATGCCAGCTACGTAATTTATTCATACAGTTTGGTCATTTGGTAATTTACTAGAGAATCATTCACAGCAAGGGCGATAGATATAATAATACAGTTTAGTTATAAAAATCTTTTGTAGACTTAAAAGAATTGTTGAATCCACACCAATACTAACCCAGCCACTGCACAGTGGAATGATATCATTAAAACCCCTATCAAATTAATGATCAGAATCCAGCCAATCAGAATCCATCCAGAGCTTGAGGAGGATGACACAACTCCAGCGTGTGCTCATAATAAACAGAAGGTTGTTGTTGTGTTAGTGTGGACATTAATATAGTTATCTTTATAGTCATTGTCTTTGATGTGAGTGGGGCTTAACTGGCAATGAAACTGCTATGTTGCAAAAGTACAAATTACAATCAAGCTAACAACTCACAACAATATCCTAACGTTCCCAAGTACGTTCTATTCATATAATAAATTAGTAATATTTTGGTCATTTTGAGTTATTGGCAACGTAACAGCTCTAATCCCAAACTTGCAATCTTAATAACCAAAGAGATCTTAGGCTAAAATAAATCAATAAATAAAATGGGTTTGATCCCAGCTAAAACCGATTATCGCTATAGAAGGCATTTATTAAATCACAGGAATCATATGGATTACTTTTATGGTGCTTTTACATGAAACTCCAAATTTTGGTCATTAGTGGCTTACATTGTATGGACCTACAGAGCCAAAATATTTACTAAAAATATTTGTTTATGTCAAAGAAAGTCAAAGGCAGCACATATTGGATGGCTTCGAGGGGAAGAAAATGATGAGTTTTCCTTTGGGTGAACTATCCCTTTAAAGGGGGGTGAAATGCTCGTTTTCACTCAATATCCTGTTAATCTTGAGTACCTATAGAGTAGTACTGCATCCTTCATAACTCCAAAAAGTCTTTAGTTTTATTATATTCATAAGAGAAAGATAGTCTGTACCGATTTTTCCCGGAAAAACACGACTGGCTGGAGGCGTGACGTGTGGGCGGAGCTAAAGAATGCGTTGAGAGCGTTTGGAAGCTGTGACATTACCCTGAGGAAAAAACCATCATCCAAAACAAACCATGGCTAACAGTCAGATTCAGCGTATATTTATGATTCAGAATCAGATCCAGAGGCTGAAATTTAACAAGAGCAGCATCAGCAACAACGTCTCTATGTGGTATGTACTGAAACTGTATTTATTTGCTTAGAGGAAAATGACTAAGTTCCACTTTATGTCGTCTTTTTTTTTTTTTAAGCTGTACATGTGGAAAGTGCAGTTTGATGACAACCTCGCATGTTGTTTACATGATGTGCTTACACACTGATAGCTAAGTTAACAACACAGAGATATTTTAAGCAGTTTTACTCACCGCATGTGGTTCCAACACACGATCGTGACCCTTTTTTGTTGGGACTGCATTATCCTTAAGAAATAAACGATACGCAAATCCGTCGTCAAACTGGACCTTGTTTGTAAAACAAGCATCTTCGAAATGCAGGGAACAAACACAAACACTTGCACAACTCCATTGATGCTCTGTAAAAATAAACTCCATCCACTGGTCCCTTAATGCTGTTTTTTTTTTTTTTTTTGGTAATCTGTGCAGGGTTGTCTTGCCCTGGCAACCAAAAACACACTTCTTTTGTGACTTTTCGCAACGCTCTCGCTCTGATCAGTGAAGTCTGTTGTGCTCTCAGTGCTCTGCTATAAGGGAGCAAGTCTCTTCCGGCAGATGTGCCCTTAGCACCCATATAAGGAAATTCCGCTCCATCTAACGTCACACAGAGCCATACTCGAAAAAAACTTTCCAAAACTTGTGACAAACCGGAAGGAGTATTTTTGGAACAAAAATACTCCTTCAAATGTACAACTTAATTTTTGAAACTTTGTCCATGTTTAGCATGGGAATCCAACTCTTTAACAGTGTAAAAAACTCAGTATGCATGAAATAGCATTTCACCCCCCTTTAAGAAACATTTACAACCACAGAAAAACCATATAGCAAAGTGACAATAAAGACAAGTGGGGGAAATAAATGCAGACTATATAAAGTTAGTGCAGTTATTAATGGCCTACCAACCATAGACTGAGTCTTACAGAGACATTTTTTATTGCGTGTTTGCCATCTTGTGGATAAACATTATATTGCAGGCTTTCAAGCAGCACTTATCAGAATTATTATAGTTGACTAATAATAATAACTAAATCCATTAAAAAACATTTGCTTGAAGTAAAATAAACATTACCTAAAATAAAATACTAAACAATTACAACAACAATTTAACTTTTTTTATTTTTATTTTAGCAAGTGGCCAAGTCAAGATTTTTTAGTTTTAATTTAGTTTCACTTTATGAAAAAAATAATAAAATAATTAGACAAAAACACATAAAACAACTTACTAAATAAATTACTAAAACTGTAACTTAAATTATACATGAAAATATAAAATATAACTGATACTAAAACTACATATGCATTAAATGATCATAAATGCACCATGCACAATATGTCATATGTAGATATATAAACTGGGCACCAAAATGCCTCTGTCGTGGTTTTTTAAAATTTGATGAAAAAAGTCATATTTTCAGCATAACCAACTGAGTAAAAAGTTTGAATGAAAATGTGCTAGTATGCCCCTGTTTGGCTTTAACGTGCTACATTAATAATATAGATATATAATTTATATGAACTATATCTCTCCATTTGCCTAACCTCTTGTTCTTATGTAAATATATAATTTAAATAGCCTAATTATTATAAACACTATTCATTTCATTTAAATCTTCTGTTTATTTTTAGGTTTAAATGAACAACACCACAACATACAGAGCTCCAAAAGTCTGAGAGCATTGAAAATAGAGAAATCCATTTCCATGTAAACCTACAGTTAATAGATCTTTTTTTTTTAAGGTTTCAGGATTTCGAAAACATTTATTTTTATTTTATATATCAATTATATGACATAACAACGATGGTCTCTGTGAGTGTGGTGTAAATCATGTTTCCTCCTCAGTCTTCCGTCATTACACACATTGACCTCCAAACATGGCCGGCGTACGAGCCCTCGGTTCCCTCTCCAGACTCACAAACAGAAGATATACCCTGTTTCCAGGTACTTCACACATCCACAATTCTTTTTTCTTTTTTAAATCTACATCCTTATTGTTTTTCGCTTTGACACTTGCGTAAATAAACCCCTTTGGATAGTCACCTCAGTCATACTGCACTGTAAGTAGCTTAGCTCAACTGCTAATTAACCCAAGGTCTAGTGTTGAATGTTGAATTGTGACTGTATAAGATTAATGGTAACGTATATTGCAATAACGTTACGGTGTATGCAACGAAACGAAAGCGTTTATAAAAGTCGATTAATTGACTGTAAGTTGAGTTAGTTCGCGTACTGGCATGCTGTTCCCATTCAGATTGCTAACATTGCCTCATTATCTGTTAATGAATGACAAAAGTGGATAAATATAAAATGTATAACTACGTATAAACGTGTTTAATATTCGCTGACTGCAGAATTGTTCCCTCTGCCATTGAAAACTAGTTTAATCAGGGTTGGTTGGATGATTGCTACTAATAAATATAAGAATTGCTGTTAAATTCTGACTAATAAGGCAGGTTTGTTTACAGAGAGACTGTATTCAGTTCATAATGTGTCCAGCATCACTGAGAGGTGTAAGACATGATCATTGTGGTCGTAGTGTAGGTTAAGGGGAAACTAGGTTAAAGTTCGTCTGCGACTGCTGGAGTAATGTCCTCTACAGGCCTGTCTTCATTCTTCTGTGTGTACTTCATCATCACTGGCTTTACACGTATCCTGGCATGACCCTCACTGGTTAGAGCTCTTTTATTTTAGGTGTTATGTCTTCTGAGAGAGACCCTCCCATGATCCATGATTTTATCTTCACATATTCATCAATATTAACTTTTTCTTTTTTTCGTCCAATCAAGGTATCACCAGAAGGACATTTAGAGTTGCTGCTTGTCTAATGGGTAAAATCATTATATATTATATATAAAATAAAAGGAAAGTGTGTGTGTATATATATATATATATATATATATATATATATGAATCAAAGAGGAGATGTCCTGTTTAACAGTTTTGGTGATCAGTGATCACATCAAATTTCATTTATTAAAGTGATTTTATATACAAGCAATGAATACTAAATGTTAAATGTATCTACTCTAATGTTTCAAATAACGTTTGTGAAAATAAATTGTCAACATATTCTGACATGTACTTAAAGTAAGTGATCTTACTGAATTGCATTCTGTAATTATATTATATACAAACTTCTTGCTGACAAATTTATACCTAGTGGTTTGAAGGATAGTGGCAAAGATTGATAAAGATTTATGTTGTCAGTTAATTAGTACTTTAGGGCAGCGCTGTGAGTATTTGAATGCCATCTAATGATTCTTGTTCTAAATATGCATGAGATTTCTTTTGGTGTACAAATTGTTACACTAAATTACATTTTTGCTTTTAGTTATGATAAAAATTTATGAGTCATTATGAGTCATTAAACCAATAAACAGGACACATTCTAATGTATGAAATGTTTTAAACTATTTAACTCTTAAAGTTTTGACGCATTTTTCTCTTTGATCCACATGTGTGTATATATATGTATGTAAACAAACACATATACAGTGGGGATCGAAAGTTTGGGTTTCTGTGAAAGTTTCTGTGAAAATATGAGTAATTTTCAAAAAATAAGAGAGATCATACTAAATGCATGTTATTTTTTATTTAGTACTGTCCTGAGTAGTATATTGTACATAAAAGATATTAACATTTAGTCCACAAGGCAAAAAAAATGCTGAAATTATTCAAATAACCCTACTCAAAAGTTTGGGAACCCTTGGTTCTTAGTACTGTGTTCTGTTACCTGATGATCCTCGGCTGTCTTTCTGTTTTGTGATGGTTGTGCATGAGTCCCTTGTTTGTTCTGAACAGTTAAACTGAGAACTGTTCTTCAGAAAAATCTTTAAGCTCCTGCAGATTCTTCAGTTTTCCAGCATCTTTGCATATTTGAACCCTTTCCAGCAGTGACTGTATGATTTTGAGATACATCTTTTCAGACTGAGGACATTTGAGGGACTCAAACACAACTATTTAAAAAGGTCCAAACGTTCACTGATACTCCAGAAGGAAACAAGATGCTTTAAGAGTTGGGGGGTGAAAACTTTTGGAATTTGAAGATCAAGGTAAATTGTACTTAATTTGTGTACCGGGAAACATACAAGTATCTTCTGTTGCTTACGAAGGGCAGAACTAAATGGAAAAAAAAAAATATTTCAACAAAATAAGACAAGTTTGGCCATCTTCATCATGTTCAAAAGTTTTCACCCCCCAGCTCTTAATGCATCTTGTTTCCTTCTGGAGCATCAGTGAATGTTTGAATCTTTTTAAATAGTTGTGTTTGAGTCCCTCAAATGTCCTCAGTGTGATAAGATGTATCTCAGAATCATAAAGTCACTGCTGGAAAGGGTTCAAATATGCAAAGAGGCTGGAAAACTGAAGAATCTGCAGGAGCTTAAAGATTTTTCTGAAGAACGCTGCTCAGTTTAACTGTTCAGAACAAACAAGGGACTCATGCACAACCATCACAAAACAGAAAGACAGCCGAGGATCATCAGGTAACAGAACACAGTATCAAGAACCAAGGGTTCCCAAACTTTTGAGTGGGGTTATTTGAATAATTTCAGCATTTATTTTGCCTTGTGGACTAAATGTTAATATCTTTTATGTACAATATCTTACTCAGGACAGTACTAAATAAAATATAACATGCATTTAGTATGATCTCTCTTATTTTTTTTTAAAATTACTCGCATTTTCACAGAACCTGCAAAGGGTGCCCAAACTTTCGATCCCCACTGTATATGTATGTGTGTGTGTATGTATATACACACATATTTAAATAACGAATAACATTTTGTCTGTTTTTAATAATCTCAATTATTGAATGCATTAATTGTTTTTTCCTTTTCATGTCTCTTTAATATTTCCTCAGCTCGTACACATGTGAACTATGAGATCAAGGGAGATGTGGCCGTGATCCGTATGAATGACCCCAATGCACGGGTAATTATCTCCTCAAAACCATGCATTTATGCATTCAAATTATATCATAAATAATGTGTCATAATGTGTATTTGTGGTGTCCAGGTCAACACACTGTCTACTCAAATGCAAAGGGAGATGACAGAAGTCATGGATGAGGTTTGGGGAAACAATGCTGTCCAGAGTGTTGTTCTCATCTCATCCAAACCCGGCAGCTTCATCGCAGGGGCAGACCTGAAGTTAGTACCAGGATTCATAATCTGTTGATAGTGGTGATCCTTACCATATTTTGCTTGCTGATATCTTGCCTGTTCATTTATAATGTATCCCTTTTGTCGTTGTTTTTTTACTGTACCATGTGTTTAGCATGATTCAGGCCTGTACGACGGCAGAGGAGGTCACAGGCCTTTCTCAAGAGGGCCAGAGGATGTTTGAGAAGATTGAGAAGTCTCCTAAGCCTATTGTGGCTGCCATTAATGGATCATGCCTTGGTGGAGGCTTAGAGGTACAGGATTCGTAGTGATTTTCTTCTCTCACAGGGTGAGCACAGGATTACAGTCAAATATCAGACCTCATTTTTTTATATTCTGAATATGTTTTATTTTATGTTGATTATTATGAGTTATACCAACAATAAATTAGATAACTGAGAGGCAAATAACCAAATAATGAGATTAGTTCTATAGAAAATACAGTGTTGATTTTGTGTTTTAATTTTTTTTGTAGTTTGCCATCGCCTGTCAGTACAGAATAGCCACCAAGAGTAAGAAGACGGTTCTGGGCTGCCCTGAGGTCATGCTCGGCCTTCTGCCCGGAGCTGGAGGAACACAGAGACTGCCCAAAATGGTCTGTAATATACCACATCGCCACCAGTACATTGAGGAATGATTCTCTTGACTGATTCCTCACAACTCAAGTCTGGTTGTTTTTACTCCTTTGTTTGTATGTAGCTTGGTCTTCCCAGTGCCTTTGATATGATACTAACAGGAAGGAGCATCCGTCCAGATAAAGCCAAGAAAATGGGACTGGTTCACCAGCTGGTGGATACTCTTGGTAAAACAAGTTTTGCGTATTGCAGTTGTGTGTATATGTAAAACGGTAAAATTGTTAAAATAGAGGAGTTTTCAGTCTTTAGTGTCACACGATCCTTCAGAAATCCTTCTGATATGCTGATTTGGTGTTCAAGAAGTATTTCTTATTATTATTAGTGTTGAAGATGATATTTTTTGTGAAAATATGTTTGTGGAAACCACGATTATTATTATTTTTTATTATTGTTTGATGATTAGAAAGCTCAAAAGAACAGCATTTATTTGAAGTAGATTCCTTTCCTGTCTTTTCTGATCAATATATGTGACCCTGGGCCACAAAATCCGCCGAAATTTAGATTAATAAATCATCTGGAAGCTGAATAAATAAAGCTTTCCATTGATGTTTCGTTTATGATGATTGGACAAAATTTGGCCGAGATTGCATTATTTGAAAATCTGAAATATGAGGGACCAAAGAAATCGAAATACTAAGAAAATGGCCTTTAAAGATGTCTAAGCAATGCATATTACTAACCAAAAAGTAAGTTTTTATATATTTATAGTAGGAAATTTACAAAATATCTTCATAGAACATGATCTTTACTTAATATACTAATGAATTTTGGCATAAAAGAAAAATCGATCATTTTGACCCCTACAATGTATTTTTGGCTATTGCTACAAATATACCCCAGCGACTTAAGACAAGTTTTGTGGTCCAGGATCAAATATTACATCCATGCTGAATAAAACTATGAATTTATTTAATAAATGTTTCAGGGCCTGGCTTGAAGAGTCCAGAAGAGAGGACCATTGAATATTTGGAGGAAGTAGCTGTGGAGGCTGCAAGAGGACTTGCTAAAAAACAAATCCCACTTACCAAAGAAAAGGGCTTGATGCAGAGTAAGTGTCGAATTACTACACAATTATGTGTTTGAAATTATTCTGAAACTGCAAGTTAATTAGGCCTTTGCATAGTTGAGATTAAGATATGCAAGATATGATTTTGCAAGATTAAGACTGTTGCCTTCATACACCATAATTCTGCTTTATCACTCAAATTCATATATCCACTTATTTCATTGCAGAAGTTCAAGACTATGTCATGAGTTACCCGTTCGTGAGACAGCAGATCTACAATACAGTTCAGAACAAAGTCATGAAACAGACCAAGGGACTGTACCCTGCGCCCCTGAAAATAATTGAGGTATGATATTTGTTGATCTGTGCTCAGTGGGATGTATTATCATAAACCATGATAGAAAAAGTGTTATGTTCTGCTTGTTTTCTCTTTCAGTGTGTGAAGGCTGGTTTAGAGCAGGGTCCGACCGCAGGGTACCTGGCTGAGTCACAGGTGCTGTGAAAGGGTTCAGTCTTTATTATCAGTAAAGTTGTGCCACTCGATTTAACGAGCAATATCCCATGAATTATTCCACTTGATTACACATCTCTCATTTGACTCCTCAAACCCTCAGCTGCGTTTCTAACCTGGTGGGGTTTTTGCTGGAGGATTTTGTACTTTACAACTGAAAGCATGTTTTCATTTAATGATAACATTTAGTTAATGCAGGCTTTGGTTTAAATGAAATACAATGTTATGTGTGTGGTATTAAAATGTAATATGCCCTCTTAATCTCCATTTCAGCATTTTGGCAAATTAGCCATGACCCCTGAGTCTAAAGCACTTATTGGCCTTTATCACGGTCAGGTGACGTGCAAGAAGAATCGATTCGGAACGCCTGAGAAGGAAGTAAAGTATGTATTTCTTACTCCGTTATCATTTGTTACCCTGGACCACGAAACCAGTCTGAAGTCGCTGGGGTATATTTTAGCCTGAAAAACATTGTATGGGTCAAAATGATCGATTTTTCTTTTATGCCAAAAATCATTAGGATATTGAGTAAAGATCATGTTCCAAGATGATACATAGTCAATTTCATACTGTGAATATATCAAAACTTAATTTTTGACTAGTAAAATGCATTGCTTAGAATTCATTTGGACAACTTCAAAGGCATTTTTCCCAGACTTTTGATTTTTTTTTGCACCCTCAGATTTCAGATTTTTATAAATAGTTGTATCTCGGCCAAATATTGTCCGATCTTAATAAACCATACATCAATGGAAAGCTTATTTATTCAGCTTTCGAAAAATTCAAAGAAACTTAAGACTGGTTTTGTGGTCCATGGTCACAAATGTAACTTTATAAGGTAATTTGACAGTTACTGCATGAATTAATTCATAATGCAGCTACTTAATGATTTGCGATTATCGCTTGCAAAATAGTAATACATTTTTCTTGTTTTTCTGCTTGTAGAACACTTGCTATCTTGGGAGCAGGGCTAATGGGGGCTGGCGTTGCTCAAGTGTCTGTAGATAAAGGCTTTCACACCATTCTTAAGGACACTACACTGGAGGGACTCAGTCGTGGAGAGCAGCAAGTCTATAAAGGGTGAGTAGTTAATTTACTGAACTAATGAATTTAACATTGAACTGAGGAAAAGTTTTCTATTTTTCTATTTGATTTTTCTTTTTAACTATTTGATTTTATTTTCAGGCTTAATGACAAGACTAAGAAGAAGAGCATGACATCATTCGAAAGGGACAGTTTTCTGTCCAACCTGACAGGACAGCTTGACTACAATGGCTTTAATAAAGCTGACATGATCATTGAAGCTGTTTTTGAGGACCTGAGTATCAAACACAAAGTCCTAAAAGAAGTTGAAGCTGTAAGTTAATATCCCCAAAATGTCAAATTCTCTTAAACGCAACATTTGTAATGATACCAGATTTTGTCATTGTAGGTGATCCCTCCACATTGTATATTTGCTACCAACACATCTGCTTTACCGATCAAAGATATCGCAGCTGTCAGCAAGCGACCTGAAAAAGGTTAGAAAATTGAGCTCTTGACCATCGCGTGGGAGAGTTTGAGATGATCTTGAACGACTTGAAACCGTTTCGTTTCAGGTCATTGGAATGCACTACTTCTCTCCAGTCGACAAGATGCAGCTACTGGAGATCATCACCACTGACAAAACCTCCAAGGACACCACAGCCTCCGCGGTGGCGGTCGGCCTGAAGCAAGGCAAAGTCATTATCGTCGTTGGGGTGAGGCGTCACACATTCTTCCCTCAACCTAGGACACACATTTTACAGATCTGTGATCCATTCAGATGTTTTGGAATAACAAATTGTAATGTCTGTCTTCAGGACGGACCAGGTTTCTACACCACCAGATGTCTAGCTCCTATGTTGGCTGAGGCAGTGCGTGTATTGCAGGTTTGTGAATTTCCTTCTGAATTATTCATTTATTCCAATATGTTTGAAGAGTGTTACATACATAAAAACCAGGTTATGATGACATTGTTAATAGTAACAGGCCTGATATGCAGATCATTGTGTTTTCTACATACAGGAAGGTGTGGACCCCAAGAAGCTGGATGGATTGACCACAGGCTTTGGCTTCCCTGTGGGTGCTGCGACCCTGGCTGATGAAGTGGGCATTGATGTGGCAGCTCATGTGGCTGAAGACCTCGGCAAGGCCTTCGGCTCCAGGTTTGGAGGGGGAAATGTTGAGGTTTTGAAGACCATGGTGGAGAAAGGATTTAAAGGTACTTTCTTTAGCCTAAGCCCAAAGTATACTTCGGTTTCGATGTGAATGCTTTAGCGTGTGTGTACAGATTAATGCATAGCCTTTCAAAGTAGATATAGTGTGCGAATACATGCTCAATATTCAATGGTCAATTTTCAGAAGCAAAACCATAAAATAACCAAAAAATGGAAACAGTGTATTTACAGTTTGGTTACTATTTTTTTTTTCATACTGTAATTTTTGGTGAATTGTATTGAAAATATTTAGGGATAAATAATAATTATTCATTTGAATAATAGTATAATATTAATTTACTATCTCCTGGTCTGGCAGTAGCACTTTTAGCTTAGCTTAGCTTAGCATAGGTCATTGAATCTGATTAGACCGTTAGCATCTTGCTCAAAAATGACCAAAGAGTTTCAGTATTTTTCCTATAGAAAACTTGACTCTTCTGCATCATGTACTAAGACCGATGGAAAATGAAAAGTGTGATTTTCTAAGCCAATTTTCTAGGCGCAGTGTGATTACGCAGCACCTGAAAATTAGGGGTGCTCCGGCCGATCGTTATGCGCATCTCGTCGGTAAAGCCGGTTCTCTAATCAGCGTTTAATTCCATCAGGTGCGTGATTTAACATAGAGCAGCTGTTACTACACAGAGCCGTTGTTAATAGAGAAGATGTGCAAATCCATTTCATTTTCAGCGTTTTTTGGCGCATCTTCTCAGTTAACAACGGCTCTGTGTAGTAACAGCTGCTCTATGTGAAATCACGCACCTGATGGAATTAACCGCTGATTAGAAAACCGGCTTTACTGACGAGATGCTTATTAACGATCGGCCGATCGTGATCGGAGCACCCCTATTGAAAATAGTCTTTTTGGAATTTCTATAATAGAAAATAGGACTATTTTCAGTTGCTGCATAATATCGGTCTTACTACACGATGTAACTACAGAAGTGTCAAGTTTCAGTTAGGAAAAATATAGGTCATTTTTGAGCGAGATGCTAATGGTCTAATCACATTCAATGATCTATGCTAAGCTAAGCTAAAAGTGCTACTGCCAGACCCGGAGATCAGCAGAATGGATTAAAAAATGGTAAAACTCAACTTTTTCACAGTAGGAGAGTTTCAAAAATAGTGGAGTGTTCCTTTAAATTCCCCTTTAGGTTCTATTCTTTATTGGGCTTAACATGTTCAGTATAATTATCATGAATTATTTCTTCTCAATTCACTATTAGGCCGGAAATCAGGCAAGGGCTGCTACATCTACCAGCCAGGACTTAAACGCAGAGATGTGAACACAGAAGCTCTGGAGATTTTGGAATCATACAAGCTGACACCAAACACTGCAGTGTGAGTTGTTCAGACTTTATTCTAACAATTGTAATTTTTTTTCAGGAAAAATGCAGTTGTTTTATAGTCGGATAATGCATCATTTTTTATAAAATAAAAACCTTCACTGCTTTTCTCTCTCCACCCAGATCTTCAGACTCTGATATTCAGTACAGGTTGGTGTCCCGTTTTGTGAATGAGGCTGTTCTGTGTTTGCAAGAAGGAATCCTCGCCAATCCAGTGGAGGGTGACATTGGGGCCGTGTTCGGACTCGGCTTTCCACCCTGCCTTGGAGGTGAGAATCTAAGTCTGGATTTACATCTAGATTTCTTCCATTACATTTTTTTAATTCTAATTTCCTTTTACATTTTAAGGATAATATGCATTCAGTCCCATCATTGTGTTAATGATCTAATTGCAGGACCCTTCAGGTTTGTGGACAGCTTTGGTGCAGACAAACTTGTGGAGAAGATGAGAAAGTTTGAGGAGGTCTTTGGGAACCAGTTTACGCCTTGTCAGCTGCTGCTCGATCACGCCAAGGATCCAAGCAAGAAATTTCACAAGTGACTTTAGCTTTTACTACTACTTAGAGGATTTATGTGAAAAACAAGCAATCACGATTGTGCACTTAAAGCAAGAGTACAGAATGTGAAGGGCCTTTTTGTTCCTTAAAACAGACATAATGCATTACGATATAAAATATCACCTTTCCCCGCGAGATGCCATGTGCATGACTTGGTAGACTTTGGCCAAGCGACAGCCTTTTACCGAATTAAACAATTTAGTTTTTGAGTTGTTTTTGTATTACTGAACCCTTTAGATGAAATAGTTTTCTAATGTTTGTGTATAAGCTGTACAGGCAGAGACACCAGGCGCATTCACATGTTTTCTAGGGTATAGTCCAAAAGCACTTGTCTGTAAAATAACTGTTTGAATTTCAATGAGATACTGTACTTATGCTCTCTCTCTCTGGACATAAAAATGTGGCCTCACCTAAATAATTAATGTCGATGAATTAAATGAAATGCTCAAGTCTTCTGTGATTATGGTGTTTTTATTGATTGTGTTTGGCCTTTACAGATGGGACAATTAAAGTAACGTGTACTTCTCTCTGATGTTATAAGCTTGTAGACATGCAGAACTGTTAGGAAACATTTCAAACAGGGTTATGATCTGTTAACAACCTACTGTTCCCAAAAATGTTTTTAAAACAAACAAAAAGGTGGAAGCTCAATTCAGTTATACAGCATCTTTATAGTAGCTTGAATACTACTGCAGAAAACAATAGGAAAACATTCAATTTAGATGCTGATTGTAGCTATCGATAAACTAAATGAAGTGGAAAGGTCAATGTTATTGATATTGGCTTTTGCTTATAAAGAGAAAACCTGGTCTCCTTCAGGTTGCACTCGGTGACTGAGTCGTATACATAAATTGATTTGCTAATTAAATTATAACTCGACTTTGGAGGACATGTTTCTTTTTAATAATTACCAGCTCACTACATTATCCCACTTATTACATTGATACCAAATAAATACATTTATGGAACAGTGTTAAGTATTACTTTTATAGTATTTTTTTAAATATGCTTTTTTTTCTATTTTAATTATAGTTTAAGCTATAGTCATTCTGATATGTGCTTTATCTTTTGTATTATTATTACATTTTATTTCAAATTTGTAATATTTTTAACTAAGTGATTTTTTAAAGTCATTTTTAAATGCACCTTGTTTTCAGTTTGTCGTCAATGTTAGTTTTTCATCAAATATTCATATTTGATCTGCATTTCAATTAAAGAAAACGATGCATTTATTTATTATTATTTTTTTGTTAACAATAACATTTTATTTGCAGTTGTCTGTTATTTCTACATTATTTTTATCCTTCCACTGAGGAAAATGTTCATTACGGAATAGAAAACTGGTTGATTTTAGCGACAACATTATTTAATGTATGCAAAATGGTTATAATATTCATATGAAAAGATAAAAATAGGATTGATTAAGGAAAGTAGTTCTTGCCAACAGAGATTAATGTAATTTACTAACGAACCTGGTTAGAACCTAGTCAGTGCCTCCTACAATAATCAAATTACTGTAGTAATGAAATGGTTTATATAATTTCAATGGATTAATATTATTAGTTTATATAATATGTATTATTTTTCATGGCGGTAACTTCCGGGCCGAGAAGAACAGCATAGCTCCGCCCCCTTCGGTCCCTTCCATCAGGATCAGCCACCCGGAAGTTTCTGCTGGATGATGTTGGTGATTCCAGCGCGTTGATTTGCTCGTCCATCGCGGTCGTGCTGGCGAGAGCCCGGGGATGTGAGGCTGTCTGAATCCCGCATCAGGCTCCTTCAGCAGGGAGAGGAGAAGCGCCTGAGCGGCGGCGGCTCGTCCGGATCTCGGTGAAGGCAGTGTGATTTCGGCAGGATGCTCCGGCTGTTCGCGGCTTTGGTGATTGTTGGGCTGCTGCTCGCCTGCTTCACTTCCTGGCTGTTTGACAGCTATGACAGCGCCTGGCACCCAAAGCTCAGTGTACACCCGTCCAGAGAAACTGGCCCTCCGTACCCCGGCGGCCAGCTGGACAATATATTTTGGTTTGTGCAGGTGAGCAGCGGTCATTGGACTCATTAGTCTGTCAATCAACTGATCATCTGATTGATTGCAGGGTGGCTTTTATTTTGTTTTCTGCCATAATAATTTATTCTTCGTGCAGTAAAGAGGATTTCTGTGTGCAATATTTAAGGCCGGAATATTCTAACCTCTAACGTGAGTTCAACATGTATTTGGTTTAGTTGTTTTGAATATAACCACGAATACTGAGTAAATCATATGGTTATGATCACGATGAGACATTACATGAATGCACTATGGTGTATCTGTGTTACAAAATTGAAAGGGCTTTTTCCTTTTTTTTTTTTTTTTTTCACTTAAGGACACATATCACATATTTTGGAAAAAGGCATTTAATTATATATATATATATATATATATATATATATATATATATATATATATATATATATATATATATATATATATTTTTATATATATATATATATATATATATATATATATATATATATATATATATATATTATAAAATGCCTTTTTTCAAAGTATGTGATATGTGTCCTCAAGTAAAAAAAAAACGCCCTTTAAATTTTATACATTATATAATTTATATATATATATATATATATATATATATATATATATATATATATATATATATACACACACACACACACACACACACACACACACACACATATATATATATATATATATATATATATATATATATATATACACACACACACACACACACACACATATATATATATATATATATATATATATATATATATATATATATATATATATACACACATATATATATTTTTTTTCCGAATAAGTTTTATTCTGTTGTATAGAAAAAAAATTGTAAAGCTGTCTAACATGTGGAAAGGCCAAAGAGAGAAGTTTATAATTGGTTCTTCAAATTAATCTCAATAAATTTATGCA
This sequence comes from Carassius auratus, assembly GCF_003368295.1. Classification (NCBI taxonomy): domain Eukaryota; kingdom Metazoa; phylum Chordata; class Actinopteri; order Cypriniformes; family Cyprinidae; genus Carassius; species Carassius auratus. The sequence continues at coordinate 6,432,497 of NC_039284.1, forward strand.
TTTAGCAGACTTACAGTGCATTCAGGCTAACAGTTTTTACCGAACATATGAGTCTGATTTTACCTGTATGAAAGGCATGAAATAGCTTTTTTTTTTTTTTAAATAACAGTTTTCAAATGGAAGGCTTAATTAATGCGTGTTTGCTTAACCCTTCCCAACACCACACTGTACCATGTATATTACTATGATTTCAAACATTGATGGATAATGATGTAGATTCTCATAATTTTTCAAACATCCAAACAATTATTTGAACCATCGCACCAATTATTTATCATAAAAATGATACATGTATGAATATAGCATCATTCTTTAATTCATCTGCCTAATGTCTGCGCCCATTCTAAAATTGTAATTTTATTAACAAATATATTTTATTTATCTACTGTATGTATGACCTCCTGGAAACAAAATGAGTGTGTTATGTAGAAAGCCAAATAGATAGATAAATATAAATATAGATTAAATATAGATTATAGTGCGTAAAGCCCTAGTGTAATAGTTTGGCTGGTAAAACAGGGAACCTTCAGCTGTGTACTGACTCCTCTAATATGCCAGTGACACTTGTTCTATAAATAGGCAAGTTTTATGTGTGAGATTTCCAACACTCACTGTTAACTACACACAGGCCTGCATGAAACCCCACTATTAGCTGATTTCTAAACATGCTGATTGCTCTGTGCAGGTTTCTGACATCCATATCAGTCGTTTCCACGATCCCAAGCGCATTCCAGACTTTGAAAGGTTCTGTAGAGACACCATTGATGTGATCAAACCTGATCTTGTGCTGGCCACAGGTTAGCTGCCATTCATTACTTACGGTATAAATAGGCAAATTTTATTGTGTGTTATAACCTACATTTTGACTTTATTTAACAGGGGACTTAACAGATGCGAAGACTGAGAGTAAAGTGGGCTCTCTTCAACATGAAGTGGAGTGGCAGGCCTACCACAACGTCCTTAAAAGATCACGAGTGCAGGAACGAACAAAATGGATTGACATTCGGGGAAACCATGGTGATTTATTATTATTATTTTTTGGGATGATTTTTGGAGAGAAGGAGTTGTCAAGAATGTTTACTCAAACACCCGAGTCCCGACCCGATCTGACGGGAAAAAGTAATTTTGTATGAAGCTGCATGATGTGAATCATACAAAAATATACGACTTTTAGGAAAAAGTAAGGATGGAAGCCTAAGCATAAATGGAGATCAAATGAATTAGCCACCAATTCATCAAAATGTATAATAGCTACACAATGAAATGAAATTTTGTTGACACTGTGCTTGTCTAAATAAAGTAAATAGTAAATACAAAAAAAAAAAATTGTCCTGCCCCAAAATCAGACCATTGGTTGAGCCCGTGCTGTGTCGGGCTTGAATGTTGAAGTGTTTACACACTTAATGAATGGATCTTACAAACAGTTGGATATTACCATTTTAATTCAAAAAATTGGCACCCTTCAGCGTTTGTTTTCTAATGTCAGTTGCATGCAGAAATCATTATAAAATCACCTGACGGTTTGGATGGGAGATCTAAATGAAGGCTAGAGTTAAGTTGCCTCTTTGCACATCACTGTTGGTCAGGGCCAAATAATTGTTTGTCTTTGTCCCAGTGTCTGTTGGCACTAAAACAATTAAAGGACATTGAGTGAAGACAGCTGGACACTCTTATGTCACACTAATGACTTGAGATGAAGCCCCGCTCTTTTAAACAGGATATTGCAGGCTTGCTGTGACACAAAAACAAACTATGGTGGATTAATAACATCTTTGCAATCACGATGCTGTTTATCATTACTCCTCCAGTTTCTTATCTTGATTTAAAGGCATAGTTCACCTAAAAAAAGAAATTTCTGTCATGTATTATTTATGTACTATTATTGTATTGATTTATTTTTTGAATTAGCTTTTATTTTTATATTTTTAAGTTTTCATATTATTGCTACATTTTTTATAATTTGTTATGTGCCTTTGTTCTGTGCATTTCTGTTTCTATTTAGCGGTAAATTATTTTTATTTCATTTTTAGTAATTTTGTTGCATTTATGATATATAGTAGTAATTTAGGTAATTTTTTTAATTTTGTGATTTAAGTTATTCCTCTGATGCTCAGATTTGCCTCATTCCAAATCTATTAGATATATTGTGTCAAATACATAAGGCGACATTTAGATGAATGTTCACGCTGCTCTTTTCCATTGGATGCTGATTCAGACTAAACCTTTATAAATTGTCCATAAAAGACACATGCACTACATTTCCAAGTCTTCAGAAGCCATAGGATAGCTTTGCGTGAGAAACAGACATTTAAGAATAATATTTCACCCATAGCTCTACTGGCATACATCTTTTATGCCTCTTTTACACCAACTGGTGTGTAACACGTTAAGTTTCCAATGACAATAAAACGAAAAGGTTTGGAGCACTACAGAATCACAGCTAATCAAAACCCATTTGATGTTTAAAATAGTTCAATGGAGAAGGATTTGGACCAATGAGATTTAATATAAACAGATTAAATACACATAACTCCTTGTAAAGTGTGCAGCAGCTGTGTTTCACATTAGTACATTAATATTAAGCTATGAAGACTGCATCGTGGAGTCTAATGAACATCTCTAATGATCTCGCTCAGCTCATATATATTTTTCCTCTATTCCCATTTCCCCACAGGTCCTGTAACTGGTGTTAAATTACCAAAGCTGCCAGATATGTAATAAGAGCTCTGTAATCTGGCGATTTTGTCCCCGCTCTTCTTTCGTTTCCTGGAAATCTTGGCTGATATTGTTTTCTTGTCTCCTCAGATGCCTTTAATATTATTTCACTGGAGAGCGTGAACAATTATTACAGGTCTGTACAGATATTACAGATGCAGAACATAATGGCTGTAAAGAAGGTTCAGATATTGAAGTCGACTTTTAAAAAAAAAAAAATCATTTTTTAATGCATGTTTAATGAATGGTCTTATTGCGAAGAATATGTTGGTGCTTTTTCCAAAGAAAAAAAATAAATAAAAGATTTCTCTATCTCCATTACTGAATATTTAGGAAATACTCTGCCAATCAGAAAGTTGGATCCTTCCACTACATACACCGAACTCCTTTTGGGAACTACTCGTTCATTTGTGTCGATGCCACTCTGACCCCTGGACCCAAACGGCCCTATAACTTCTTTGGGATTATCAATCAGGTAAAAGAAATCTGTTGATTTTAGCTTTGCTTATGTAAATGTGATGACAGCTTTTCTCTTGGGTTGAAATGTGATGTTCTCCATAGACTCAGATGGACGTGTTGGCCACCTTTAGAGAGGAGAGTCTGAGCAGTAACAAGTCCATCTGGTTTGGACATTATACCACATCTACAGTCATCTCCCCCTTCCCGGGAATCCGAGAGCTCATGAGGTTTGGAAAAATCTTGCAGAAACAGTCAACCAATTAGCTTTTTTCCCCATTGACCGCTAATAACTACCCACTTAGATAGGAAGAGAGCATGTGACGAGCATAGAAAGTGACCATCAACAGTTTGTTTTTGTTTTTCTGTTAGCGGTTGGTTTATCTGGATTTGATTATATAACGATAAAGGACCAGCATGAGAAATTTAATTAAGGAACAGTGCCAAATTTCTATGTATGACGACTGAAAACATTAGAAAACAACTTCAAACGTATGTAGAGAAGAGTAGTAAGTTTTGGGTTAAGAAGATTTTTTTACTGTTATAGTAATATATGTTAAAATGTTAGTTATTTCTGTGATGGAAAAGCAATTATTAATCTTCAGTGTCAGCTGATCCTTCAGAAATCATTCTAATACACTGATATATATGTATATGTATGTATATATGTATATATATGTATATATATGTATGTATATATATATATGTATATATGTGTGTGTGTATAACCTTGTAGACCCTTTATGTTGTAAATTAGGGAAGGGTTTATGAGTATGAATCATAACCAGTCAGTGACCTGTTCACCTGAGTCTGAGCCTGCGACTCGATTTGGGCCACTTTTCAAATGTTATTCTAAATCTGATTTCTATTTGGCCATCTGACCTACATCTAAACCCTTGTATGTAATTCTCTAGCATGAATGTAGGTCTGAAAGCAACATTTGCACTCAGGTGGGGACGGTCAGTGCCTGGGAATATGCTGTATTAATAATGTCATGTTCAGTGCCATTCATATTAAACACTTGTGGTGAATAATGTTAAATAGATTGCAGATTCTCATCTCATAATGTCATATTGATCATATTCTTTTTTTTTTTGTGGGTTGGTCATTACAGTACAGCCGTGGCGTATTTGTGTGGGCACCTACATACACTAGGAGGCTTCATGCCGGTACTGCACAGTCGACATCACAGAGGCACACTGGAGTTAGAGCTGGGAGACTGGATGGCAAACCGCAGGTAAGTTCAGAAAGAACAAGGTTTAAGGGAATACTGCCATGATGTAATAGGAATTTAGAAAACACAACAGCTGATATATGAGGAACTCATATCATTGTGCCTTGACTCTTATAAAAAAGCAGTGACATGCACTTTTTTTTCCCTGGGTTCAGGTATAGGATATTGGCTTTCGACCATGACCTGCTCAGTTTCACTGACGTGATGTTTGAGGACTGGCCAGCTGTGCTGATCACCAATCCCAAAGACGTCCAGTACCTGCACCCAGGAGTGGAGCCTCTGGGTCGCATCGGCAGTTCCACGCACATCAGGTGTCTCTGTGTGTGTCCTCTCCGACCTTCAAGCGCTCAGACGTTGACTTCTGTAAAACGATCGTCTCTCATCCAGACCTCACTTTTCATTTGAATTTCTTGCCTGCTTGACCTGTTCTGTCCTACCAAGAATGTCGTATTTCGGAGTGGCACTGATTGCTGAATGTGTTGGTTCTGTAGGCTCCTGGCTTTCTCCGAGTCTCCAGTCGCAGCTGTGCATGTGAGTGTGGATGGAGTTTCACTGGGGAAAGCATTTGGCGCAGGGGGTCCTTTATACATCATGCAGTGGGATCCAACGCTATATGCTACTGGACTGCACACTATCAGAGTTCAAGTGGAGGTAGGTGATTTGAACAAACCTCTGGCATTAGTATTAAACATCACTTGTTCCTCAAATCACATGGCTTGATGAGAAGAGGTGTGATGTTGCTTTTCTTAACAATTTGACAAACAAATGCTGCCTGTTGGATGATAAACTTGGCAAAAGCCCTGTAGACTTTTTAAGAGTAATATCTGGAGACCAGAAAACTAACATTCCCCAGAACAGCCTCGCAACATGGTTAAACACAGAACCTTAGCAACTGCAAAGCAATTGTTTTTATTTCGATGTAGAAACGGTTGTAGTGCTATTTTAAGAAAATGGCATCCGTCTCCCTGTCCTAGGACTCGGCAGGTCGCTCAAAGGTTCGGGAGCAACAGTTCACACTGGAGGAAGACCTCACTCCCAGCTTCGGCTTCATGCAGTCCTTCATCCTCCTCACAGACCACTACATCCTGGTACGAAAATGAAACCAAGTCATCGTGTGATGATGGTGAAAAATGGATTATCATAGCTCTTAACGTATTCATATTATTACAGTGGATTTTCACAGTTTAAAATTGAAAGTCTGGGTCTAGGACAAATAAAATCTCTAAATAAAAAAAGGTTTACCAGAAAAGTAAATGATAAAACGTTTATTGTTAAAAGTTTACTGTTAATTAATATAACATGCATTTCAGTGGCTGTTGTGTGTGTGTGTGTGTTCCCACAGGCACGGATTGCCTTCGTGGTGATAGTATTACTAAACCTGGCTGGGCTTGTGCTCTTCAGATTTATGCCTGTGTCTTCTACAAGAGGTATTTCTGTTGTATTAATGTATAACAAATCTTGTCCTGTCATTATAAATGTTCTTCATAGCTCCAAAGCATTAATGACTCTTGACGCCATAAACTCTTATAATCCATCAGGACTGTCTTCTCAAGTGTGGATGTCCCTGCATCTTGTCAGTAAGAGCAACCTGTTCTTCTACTCTCTGCTGCTGTTCAACCTGTGTACAGCATTGGGTAAGTCGCCGTCTGACACCACTTAAACTGTTTCACAAACTGATGGAACATGATGGTTTAAACTACCATTGCAGAAGGCCTGTGATCCTTTTTTATACAGAAAAGAGAGTACTTTTATTCCATCCGACCATTCAAAAGAGAGAATGAGAGATAATCACATAATTATTATATTATAGATAATTGCCTCTTAGTTTTTATAAATGTCCCATAACCAACCCTTGTCCTTAGGGGTTTAAGTAATCTAATAAAATTGTGAAAGTGCCGATTACAGCAAAATATATATATATTTTTTTTAGCTAGTTTGTTTTTAAAATTAAAAGACTATATCTAGATAAACATATACCAATTTTCATGCACAAAAATCAATAGAAGAGTCTAAAGTTACATGTAACTCTATATGGGTCATTTGGACCCAAACAAAACAGGTGTCAAGGGATCGTTCACACAAAAATGAAAATGTAGCTGAAAAATGTACTCATCCTCATGTTGTTCTAAACTTGTACATATTACAGTTATTTCATCTGTGGAACACATAGATATTTAAAAATAGAAAATGATTTGTTCATACAGTAAAGGTCAATGAAGTCCACTGACTTTAATTGGGCCACATTGACTTTCACTGTATGGACAAAAAAAAAACTTTTTCTTCAAAATATTTAGTTTTGTGTTCTGCAGAATAATGAAAGTCATACAGGTTTGGAGAGACATGATGGTAAGTAAATGGTGTGTGCATGGGGGGAGGGGGGGCTGAAATATCCCTTTACACAGGCAGATCCACGTGTTTTTTTTGGTGTCCTTTTTATTGTGACACTTAAAAAGAAGCAACCTGAAATGAATAATCATGATTACAGTCTCAAGGGAAATGATGAGCATAATTGTGTAGCCCTACTTGGTTTGCTCAAGAGCGCAATGAAAATGTATCAGGATAAACTTGCAACATGTCCTTGCAGTTACTGTGAAGAAGGGACAGTGCTTTTAGTCTACTTGTTTTGTCAGGTCCATGGTTCATTGGGGAAATCATTGATGGACACATTGGAGCCTGCTTTGCTTTTGGCGTGTTTGTGGACGGGCATTTCTTCGAAGGAAGTCTGACCTATGTCGTGGGAGTCGTACAGGTAATTCAGATCTAGGTGCAGATTATACTGATCGCAACAGTTGAGTCCTAACATGCCATCTGTCATCCACAGGTGCTCTTCTTCAATATGCCTCTCACTTTTTACCTCTGCTGGAGTCTTCAGCACAGATGTCGCGGCACCAGCTTCCGCTCACATTTCTGTCGGCCGGGCAGCCGCTGGAGGACTCTGGTGATGCACATAGGCATGCTGGTCCTCATGGTCTGGCAGGCCTATTCTTGCCACTTCCTGCTGGAGACCTATGGGGCACTGGCTTTCTTCCTGTCTCCCGTACGTACCTGGGCTCTGCTCATGGGCCTGTTGTTGGTGTACAGGGCATGGTGGGGAACGCCTCCTAGTTTCTCCGTTGGCAGCAAGACCAACCGGCCATTGTGACAGTGACAGGCCTTCACCTGTATCCTTGTGACGGACATTATTTTGTGCCAAGCTCTTCCCTCCTTTCACCATTGTCTTCACGGTCACCAAATTGCCAATCGTTCCCAAGACGCGTTAGCATAGAAAAAAATAGTCTTTAGTTAATATGAAGCGATGATGGCATCACATGTGGATGACGGAGCCGTTGCAAACCTGCTTCTGATCCTCCTTTGACACTAAGACACGTTGGTCGTTTTATAGTCCGTTCTCACTGTTGTGAACCCAAACAGTGTTGAAGTCCAGATGTGTGTACTAGTTACAGTAAGCTTACCTATTACTGTGATAAACTGCATTACGTACTCGTCAAATTATGTTTGTTTTTATTTGTGATGAGCAATCAAGAAAGGAATAAGACTATGTAATTTTGATAAACGTAATCAATGTTTCTGCATAAAACTGCCACCACTCGGAGAGGACAGTCAGTATGGGTTCGCTCGTATTGTTTTAATGCATATAAACTACGCATGTAAAGAGAGGATGAGATCACTAAATTTACTTACACTTGTAGATGAGGTATGAAATGTAAAGGATAATTTAAGGAATGAAGCTGGTCATTATTGTCTTATTATACAATGAAAATAGTTCAAAAAGAAGCCAAAGCATCAAGCTTTGTTTGCCACCAAGCAACACACAGATTTGAAATGTGTATGTGAACACTGCTCAGT